>NC_080719.1:942500-947500 GCF_019097595.1 Hemibagrus wyckioides
CTGAATGATCAATGAAGAGTTTTTACCTTGTCTTGTATCCCAAGAAACACACCTTCTACTGTGAGTCTTCTGTAAAAAAAAATTACAATATTACACAATAGACAGGAACAAAAAAACACTTTGAAAAACACTTGAATCTTCAGAGGAAGCGCTTCACTGAAGCTCATCACATTATCCACAGATAAACCGTTACTCACTAAACAGGCTTCTGAGCGTCCAAATACTTTTGTCATGAGACTTTGAAGAGTGTATCTGTTCATTTATATTCTGAATTCTATTTGTTGTTGAATGTTTTGTTTAAGAAGTGTGACTAGAAATTTTTTGGGAGATTAGATGTTGAGGAAACGAAGAAAAAACGCTCAGTTCGTGTCTTTGGTCGGTTTTCTGTCGTTTCTCACGTTCCTGTTTCTTTGGTGGTTTTTCACTTTGACAGTTTTGGGGGAAAAACAGAACAGCACCTCGCCTCCGCTTATAATCATGTTATAACCACCGTAGAATTTGCATTTCAGTGTGAGCAAACAGCTGTGTGTGTGTTATACTGCTGTATCACACACACACACACACACTCACCTCGAGCGTGGGGTGTTGAAACTTGATCCTGACGGGCTCTGGGAGATTTGTGATGATCTCATTCTCTACAGAAATCCCAACAACATCTTCTAGAATCTTCTGAGAAGGTTTCTGCACACGGACACACGTGTTTATCTCTCAACTCTCTCTACATCCATCAGTGCAGGTGAAGCTAATTTAACTGAACCCATGCTATAACTGATGATGGTGAGAAACACAGGACAGCTCTGTACCTGGAAGAAGGTGCTGTTCTTGTAGTAGCTACACACCACTTTGGCAGTTTTTCTTGCTTTGGGTTTGAGGCAGGCGGGTAAGTGCACTAATGGAATCCTCTCTTGTGGTGTTCCTCTCGGAGCCTGGAACGCCACATTTATATCAATATTACATGTACACTCAGGTCCATAAATATTGGGACAGAGCCACTGTTGTTATTGTAAAGGGTGTTGATCATTATTTTAGTATTCAATCATCTCATATATAAGCAAAATCATTAGGGAATAACACACACACACCTAAGCATAGAACATTTGAGCTAGGAATTACCCAATTACTTCTGGGACCTTAAAAAGGGGACGTGGCCTCATATACACAGTGCTGTAATTCCTACACTGTTCGACAGATCGAACTGCCTCAATGAAAGTGTTCTGTGCTCAGATTCATTATTTAATTCCGGCTCTAATTTACACTGATGCTTATACACAGCTACCATAACCATAACTTGATCAACTTTTAAATATTTACGTATATATGTGAGAGCTGATATATGAATAAACAAGAAAAGGGCGGAGCTTACAGGCAGAGTGACGTTATTTCCAGCAAAACCTTCCTTCATCATGATGATGGTGCTCTGACCGCATGGCAGAAACACAGAACCGACCTCCTTCGACCTCATCACCACCTCCTCCAACCTACACACACATTTAAAAAAATAATAATATTAACATCAACACACACTTTAATAAAATGTTGTCATCAGGACTAAGAGAGGTGATCAGTGTTTTTAACACAGAATTAGAAAATACACCAAATATTTTTTCCTGGCATACATGATAATCACATGAGGATGTGAAGGTCAGATTTTAATGAATAATTTATCAGACATATCAGACTGTATCAGATCACTGGATTAATCAGTTTACATTAAGTTTATAAACTTTCTGTCTTTAATACAAAGCTTTAATACATCAGCACCTGAACATTTCCTTCACTCATAAATCCAGTCGTAATGTTTGTAGAAAACGTCTGAAGGCCTGTGTGTGTGTGTGTGTGTGTGTGTGTATAAGAACGCATTGTGCTCTGTCTGGCCCCAAAACACACTTTCCTGGAATTTGCTTCTGTTCTTCCTGTTTGTGACCAAAAATCTCAGAGTTCACAGAGAACACTTTCCTTCATCAGACTGATGTCTTTACTTAATAGACACCTCTGTAAAAGCTGATGATATTAGGTTACCGAGAGAAGGGTGAGAGAATAGGATTAACTCTTACATGTTCGCTGCTCTGGACTCCTGAGCTATTTTACTGCAGAAGTATTCCTCTGAAAACAGGAAGGAAAGACGAGTGAATAATCAGACCCAGTTTATTACACAGAAATACAGAAAAACACTGGTGTCTGGTGTAACTGTCCGAAAACTTACTGCAGTTAATCGATTCACCCTGAAAATTGTACGAAGCCATGATGTTGTCGCTCAGACGGTCACCATGCACGCTGGCGTACTGGATTCCGTACTCCTTGGACAGACTCTGAGTTCCAGCAGAGAGATGGGCGCAGCACGTGGTCTGCAGTCCTGTAGAATTGCAGAGAGGGATCTTCTCGCTGTTTACCTCCACCACCAGCTGGTCCAGCAGTGGCTCCCAGATCACACAGAAGGAACTGTTCCAGAAATTATTTGTCAGAGACTTTCGATCTGTCACTTTACAATTTGCCATAATGGAGCCGTGGATGGACAGCACGCTGGCATTGGCTGAAATGTTGATCCCTGAACATCCAGACTTCAAATTAATGTCAAGGGTTTGAGAGCTGCTTTGGTGCTTCCAAATCCCACACATCTTAAAGTCACGGTCTCCTTCTGTAGCTGCTTCAGAAAAAAATGTAAAAACCAAAAATATTTATGATAAACTGAGTTGAGAGATTATTTCCCACACACACACACACACACACACACACACACACACACATGCACACACACACACGACATCTTACAAAGTGTGATATAAATCTTAGCTAGCTTGCTCAAATTTTCCAGGGTTTACTGAACACAACAGAAAGAACAAAAATGTTCACTCTGATTTGGACAGTGATGTTCAGACCATTCAGAAGATCAGAAACATCTTCATACGTCACTTGAGAAACTCTTCCAGTCTTCTAAAATACATCTGGGATTTCTATCAGCAAAGCGATCTTCTCACCATAACTCACAATCTCCTCACAGTCACCTAACTCAAAACAAGAAACTGAAGCGATCACGTTGGTCAGGTCACACACACACCAAAAGCAGAGATCTTCTACACTCCACACACACACACCACATCATGCTTCAGTTACAGTGCAGAGGATCGGGGTTCTCTGGATCATTCTCACCTTCAAAAACTTCACTCTCATCAAATGAGCCAAAAAACGTGAAGAAAAGCCACAGGTGTGATCGTGTGACCACAAAAAATCAGGTTCTTCAGCAGGTTCTTCAGAGGTTTTCTGGAGAGTGAAGTTGTTAGATTTCTAAAGGACATGAATCTCTCAGTGAAAATAAAACTCTGAACCTTTTAGAGGCTGATGGAGGAGACATAAGGAATTCCTGATACTCAGTGAAGAACTCCTGAGCTCCAGCACAACTGCTACCTTTACTCCATTCCATCATCTTCATCACACCATAAAGTAAAACATCATCACCGCATGGTTTAGGAACCTGATGGTGAACTTTCACTGCTTCAGGAACCTGAATGCTGTAGTATCCTGTCGAACTTCTGCTCAAAAAATCCATGAACTTATCAGAACCAGCAAGTGTAAAATATGACCACAACGAATTCAGGCGTTCGTCTGCTGTAATTGGTGTTTAGGGCAGTTACATGACACTGTGTCCACTCACCATGACCATGAACCGTTACAGTGAGGACGAGCAACAGGAATCCAACCCTCTGATCCATCGCTGAACTTCTACAAAGCAAACAAGAGACACAATCCTTTAAAAATATGTCATTTACATACAATACACACACACACACACACAAGCACACACACACACACATTTCACATGAGTGGGCTTTACTTCCTGTGTGTCGCAGCGCACCATGGAGCTGGATGTTTATCAGCAAAAACACACTTGATCCTAAAATATATTCTAAACGACTCCAGACCTGATAACAGAGATGACTTCCTCAGTTTAAACTGCCACACACACACACACACACACACACACACACACATATATATATATATACACTACTCACAAAAAGTTAAGGATATTTGGCTTTTGGGTGAAATTTATGGAAAATGTAAAAAGTTCACACTACAGTGATATTATATCATGAAAGTAGGACATTTAAGTAGAAGCTGCAGTGGTGATTTCCTCATCTCAAACAATTTAGTGAAACAAAAGCCAACAACAGTGGTGGGTATACCACAACAAAAAATCTCACTGTCTCAATAATCTGTCATGTGCCCTTGACCATCAATTACAGCTTGACCACGACGTCTCATGCTGTTCACGAGTCGACTTATTGTCTGCTGAGGCATGGCATTCCACTCTTCTTGAAGGGCGGCCCTCAGGTCATTGAGGTTCTGGGGTGCAGGGTTACGAGCCTCTACACGGCGACTCGGCTGATCCCAGAGGTTTTCTATGGGATTCGGGTCTGGAGAAAGTGCAGGCCACTCCATTTGAGGTACCCCAGCCTCCAGCAGCCGTTCCCTAATGATGCTCCTCGATGAGCTGGAGCATTGTCGTCCATGAAGATGAAATTAGGCCTGTGTTGTTCATGTAGGGGCACAATGACTGGATTAATGATGTTATTCAGGTAGTATTATCTCTGTCGCAACCTGCTGATGACACTCTGTGACACTTTAAGCTCAGTGGCCACTTCCCTCTGAGAACATCCTGTTTGAAGCCTCACAATGGTGAGGTTCTGTTGATCAGTTGTTAGGTGTGGTCTTGGTCTCATGATGTCAAAATGTGAACAGCATGATGAAGAGGACTGTTTAAATACCAATTCTAATGGAACCAGAAAATTTATTGGTGGATTCATGGATCAAACACCAGTTGTGAATTTTGCCGTTAAGCACCTTGTTAGAGAACAGCAAGTTCTGCAGAAAGTACTGAAACACTGAACAGTTGGACATGTGCATTCAGAAGGGTAGAGAAGGTCAAATTAAGTTCCCCTGGAAAGGTTATAGTGCATTTTAGGTGCATCCTGAAATTTCACCTGAAAGCCCAGTATCCTTAA
>NC_080719.1:950000-1020000 GCF_019097595.1 Hemibagrus wyckioides
CCTCACACACTGATCATAAACCTCACACACTGATCATAAACCTCACACACTGATCATAAACCTCACACACTGATCATAAACCTCACACACTGATCATTAAACCTCACACACTGATCATAAACCTCACACTGATCATTAAACCTCACACACTGATCATAAACCTCACACACTGATCATAAACCTCACACACTGATCATAAACCTCACACTGATCATTAAACCTCACACACTGATCATAAACCTCACACACTGATCATAAACCTCACACACTGATCATAAACCTCACACACTGATCATAAACCTCACACACTGATCATAAACCTCACACACTGATCATTAAACCCCACACACTGATCATAAACCTCACACACTGATCATTAAACCTCACACACTGATCATTAAACCTCACACACTGATCATAAACCTCACACACTGATCATAAACCTCACACACTGATCATAAACCTCACACACTGATCATAAACCTCACACACTGATCATAAACCTCACACACTGATCATTAAACCTCACACACTGATCATAAACCTCACACACTGATCATAAACCTCACACTGATCATTAAACCTCACAGACTGATCATAAACCTCACACACTGATCATTAAACCTCACACACTGATCATAAACCTCACACACTGATCATAAACCTCACACACTGATCATTAAACCTCACACACTGATCATAAACCTCACACACTGATCATAAACCTCACACTGATCATAAACCTCACACACTGATCATAAACCTCACACACTGATCATAAACCTCACACACTGATCATAAACCTCACACACTGATCATAAACCTCACACACTGATCATAAACCTCACACACTGATCATTAAACCTCACACACTGATCATTAAACCTCACACACTGATCATTAAACCTCACACACTGATCATAAACCTCACACTGATCATTAAACCTCACACACTGATCATAAACCTCACACACTGATCATAAACCTCACACACTGATCATAAACCTCACACTGATCATAAACCTCACACACTGATCATAAACCTCACACACTGATCATAAACCTCACACTGATCATTAAACCTCACACACTGATCATTAAACCTCACACACTGATCATTAAACCTCACACACTGATCATTAAACCTCACACACTGATCATAAACCTCACACTGATCATTAAACCTCACACACTGATCATAAACCTCACACTGATCATAAACCTCACACACTGATCATAAACCTCACACACTGATCATAAACCTCACACTGATCATTAAACCTCACACACTGATCATAAACCTCACACACTGATCATAAACCTCACACTGATCATTAAACCTCACACACTGATCATAAACCTCACACTGATCATTAAACCTCACACACTGATCATAAACCTCACACACTGATCATAAACCTCACACACTGATCATTAAACCTCACACACTGATCATAAACCTCACACACTGATCATAAACCACACACACTGATCATAAACCTCACACACTGATCATAAACCTCACACTGATCATTAAACCTCACACACTGATCATAAACCTCACACACTGATCATTAAACCTCACACACTGATCATTAAACCTCACACACTGATCATAAACCTCACACACTGATCATTAAACCTCACACACTGATCATAAACCTCACACACTGATCATAAACCTCACACACTGATCATAAACCTCACACACTGATCATTAAACCTCACACACTGATCATTAAACCTCACACACTGATCATAAACCTCACACACTGATCATAAACCTCACACACTGATCATTAAACCTCACACACTGATCATAAACCTCACACACTGATCATAAACCTCACACACTGATCATTAAACCTCACACACTGATCATTAAACCTCACACACTGATCATAGAACCTGCTTCTGTTAAAAACATTCACGGTTTAATATATCAGGTTTAAAAACAGAATGTGGAAGATTTCACTGAGATGAAGACATAACAATCATCACACACTCTCTCCCTCTCACACACACACACACACACACACACACACACACACATTCATATACACACACTAACACCCCTCACCCCAAACCTTTTACCCAAAACAAGAGGAAGACATATGCACGCACACACACACACACACATAAACACACACACAATAACACCACTCACCCCAAACCTTTTATCCAAAACAAGAGATAACACACACACACACACACACACACACACACACACACACACACACAGAGATCGCACCCCAGCAAACACAAGATTAGAAACTGACAGTCTCTGGGTTTCTTTTTACTGTAAGAGCGAGCCAGTGAGACAGACAGACAGACAGACAGACAGACAGACAGAGACTTTATATTGCCGTTAATTTATGTATATTTTTGCAATTTTTTTTTGCACTATTTGTATTTTATTTTTTATTTTAAGTTGTTTTGTCTTTTTATTTAATTTCTCCCTCGTCTGTTCTTGGTTCAGAAAATAAACTATTTCTCCTTTCAGCTTCATATAAACATTAACATGAGGAGGTTTCAGTCTCCCTGTATAAACTCCTCAGCAAACAGGCGTGAAAATCTCTCTCTCTCTCTCTCTCCCTCTCTCTCTCTCTCTCTCCTGCTCTCTCTCTCTCTCTCCTGCTCTCTCTCATTGTTGTGTGTGTGCCTCACTGAAAGAATGTCCCTTTTCATTTCTTAAACTGCTGTGGAATTTCGCCTGTGTGTGAATTCCTACTGTATGTGTGTGTGTGTGTGTGTATATGTGTGTGTGTGTGTGTATGTGTGTGTGTGTGTGTGTATATGTGTGTGTGTGTGTGTGTGTGAGGGAGAAAGAGAGAGAGACTTGCTAGGCAGAAACTCTTCAGAAGTGTTGTGTTTTTATTTTTGATAATAGCTTCACCTCTCAGGCCTGGTTTCCTCTTCAGACTCTAACTCTGTTTATTCTTTACTCAGATCTTCTTTTCTCTTTCATCTGAATGTCACGACCTCTCAGTGTCTTGTTTTCGAGTTTATCTTTAATACGGTTTCCCCGCCTGTTGTAGGCGTTCTCTCTAACGAGGACTCTGTGTGTTCATGTCCCGAACACGTAGAGGTTCTCAGACGTGCCGTGGCTCGTACAGTGTGACACAGTGAGTGGACTCGCGGATGAATGAAGCTTCTGTATTTATCTCCACCACAAAGAGAGAAAAAGGCTTTACACTGAGCTGTACTCATGTGTTTAAAGCACAGGGGGCAGAAGGTCATGCAGCAGCTTCGTTCCAGTGCTGCAGCGCCTGCATGCTGATGTGCAGGTAGGAGAGTCAAGCACCTCGACCAGACAGGAAAACCAAATGTAACCGAAAAACACAAAGAACACCTGGAACAGCAGCATGAGGCTGATGAGAAAAAAACCCTGATCATTACACAACGAAAGAAAGAGAGAGAGAGTATGTGTATGTGTGTGTGTATGTGTGTGTGTGTGTGTGTATGTGTGCGTGTGTATGTGTAAGAAAAAATAAAAATAAAAAGACTTCTGATAATCTGACCTTCATCACACTGCACTGAAAACTCATTACCTTCTGCACATGGACTCTTCATTTCTCTCAATTTAATGTTTCCCATCAAGCTATCTTAAATAATCAACCCTGTGTGTGTGGGGGGGGGGGGTGAGAGTTATTGTTAGCATCATGAAGTCGTGTGTGTGTGTGTGTGTGTGTGTGTGTGTGTGTGTCTGTGGGATGAGTGGTGTTATTGTCAGCACCATGAAGCCAGGAAGTCAGGCAGGTGTGTGTTTTATTCCGCTGCAGTTTAGCAGAAATGCAAATATTTTAAATAAAAATGATTTATTAAAGAACAAGAAGTTCTGAACATTTTATCTGTTTATTGTTAGATTTATTGTAACGTCTGTGTGTTCCTCGGGTCACTTCCTCTTCACACCTCCATTACAGATAAAAACAAACCAGAGACTCTTCACTACAGAGAGCTGACACTGGAGACTCCTTTCATATATGTTCAATAAACACACACACACACACACACACACACACACACATACCTTTTCACTGGGTTCATAATCAGCATCTCTAATTAGACTAGGGGATCGATGTTGTACTGGAGCGAGCGCACTGACCACTAACTGCTCGTTAAAGAGCTCATTAATTCCTCACACGACCTCACAGATCACATTAACATACAGGATTCATCTGGTCTATAGGGTCAGTACAACGGCCACTGTGTTAGCCGTTTAACCCTTTAATGTCTGACTGGATTAACATTCCTCACTGCACTTCCTGAACGTGAATATTAAACTCTAAGCTCAAAGTGAATGAGTGGGATTAGATCTCAACTCGTTGGTGAAATCTGGGGTTTTGTGGGTTCAGTAGAGCGCGTGGTTCTCACTCAGGTCCTTTTGGTGAACCACTGAAGCGTCCTCTAAAGACAGCCGCACTGAGACACGCATTCCTTTCTATTGAGGCGTATTGATTGAGAGTTTGTGAAGGTTGCTGGGGTGATGTGTACGCCAACACAAGTACCCCCCCAACAACACACACACACACACACACAAAAGTATACACAGGGGATGGGCAGGCTCTCTTTCATTTTCTCATACAGGAGTAAAAATGTTCCTGCAGATCCTCCACCTGCGCTCCAATTTCCTCAAACATCTTCAAACACACACACACACACACTCCAAACACACACACACTCCAAACACACACACTCCAAACACACACTCCAAACACACACACTCCAAACACCCACATGCCCACTCCAAACACACACACACTTCAAACACACACAAACACACACACACACTCCAAACACACACACGCCCACTCCAAACACACACACACACACACACACTCCAAACACACACTCCAAACACACACACTCCAAACACCCACATGCCCACTCCAAACACACACACACTTCAAACACACACAAACACACACACTCCAAACACACACACGCCCACTCCAAACACACACACACACACACACACTCCAAACACACACACGCACACTCCAAACACATACTAAGGGGATTTCAGAGGAGGTGAGATTTATTCCCAAAGGAACGCAGAAGAAATAAAACAACTATTATGTTTGGCTTTAAAAATCTGAAGAAGGGCTTGGTTGAAATTCTACTGCAATCTCATTTCTACACACAAAGACTTCAAATTCCATTCTCTCTCTCTCTCTCTCTCTCTCTCTCTCTATCTTTCTCAGTTTCTATCTCTCTCTCTTGTAATATCTCATCACTCTCATAATGTTTTTTTTTTGTACAGATAAACAGCGTCTCACGGTCCGAATCTGCAGCTCTGTGTCCTTGGGAAAGTAACACCAAGTGTGTGAGGTGAGTGTGTGTGTGTGTGTGTGTGTGTGTGTTGTGTGTTTTTCCACAGCTTCTACAATATTTTAAACATATTAATACTTAAATATCTAAAATGAAAGCCGACTACAGGAACATCAGCGTCATCATGGACATCACACACTGCCAGGAGAAAGCTACACACACGTCTGCTCACTGATTCACTCGTCCTCAACGCTCTCAGATCTGCAGTTATACAGTAAGATTTAGAACCTTAGTGAAAAAGTTAACTGATTAAATGTGTAAATATATTTCTGCCTTCACACCCGGGTTGCCAGGTCTGCGTTGGAAAATACAAACGCACAAAAAAATCATCAGTCATCAATAAAAGCTGCTTTTTCTATATCAGAACATCTGCTGCAGACACAATGAAATTACACACAAACACACATACAACACACACAAATAACACACACACAAACAAACACACAACACACAAATAACACACACACACACACACACACACTGTACATTATTATGACATGGATATTTTTTCCCTCAGCTCTACAGTTGATCCTCATGGCTGAAGATCTGCTCAGAGTAAAGAAACCTGCTTTTATTATTTCTGTTTAATTTTATACACAAAATTCATAACGAAATAAATCCAACATGAAGGTCTAAAGTCCTCTCTCTCTCTCTCTCTCTCTCTCTCTCTCCTGTAACACGGTTGTTATTATTATTATATTATTATAAGTAGTGACAGTAATAATAATAATAATAATAATAATAATAATAATAATAATAAATGTGTATTATTATCTAAATTAAGATATAATCATGCCGTGTGTGTGTGTGTGTGTGTATGTGTGTGTGTGTGTGTGTGTATGTGTGTGTGTGTGTGTGTCACGGCTCGATCCGTGTAAAGGTGTGTTACTCCCTCTCTCTCTCCTACCTGAAATTTCCTTCCCAGGTCTCGCGGTTCCTCGACCCACACACACTTCCACGAAAAAAAACCCGAAAACGGGCGAAACCCACCCCCACCCCCACACACACACACACACACACACACTTACCTGAACGAAATAAAGTGTGATACACTCCGTATGAGTAAAAGAAGAAACGCACAACGGTGTTAAACAAGAGCACTGCGCGAGCTGTTCACGCGCGCGCGAGAGTTAAAACGCACTGCTCTGCTTCACGCAGCTCTCGCGCGACGCCGCTCACGTGTCCTTTTTTTCTCTTTCCACGGAGACTCCGCGAATGCGCGGATATCAGACTACATTCAAATATGCGGAGGTTTTTCTCGGAAGCGGCGCGAGACGTTCGGCAGCACAAACCGGGATTACTACAAAGAGCGCGAGCTGTACGGGCAAGCTGGGAAGCGCGCGAGCTCTCCGTCTTCGGTAACACGGAGGAGGGGGAATTACTACGGGCTGTTTTAGGGTGGGGGTTAAGTGAACTATAATGCAAAGTATTCGAGGCTACACACACACACACACACACACCACACACACACACACCACACACACACACACAATTTTGTGGGATAATTTTATTGCCCTGCGTGAATACAGAGAAAAAATAAAATAAAGCACCTGCAGCTTTGTTCAGGAGTCTGTTGGATGGTTCTAGCTTTCAGAAGGAGAACCTTACTTGTGTAAAGGAAGCAGTTTGCTGTCAGGTTCTTCAGAGAACAGTTCCTTCAGGAGAACAAACTAAAGAACACTTTCAGGATTAAATGTAGTGTTGTGTAGCTTAGTGTCCTAAACTCTAACCTCAGGCCTCAAATTAAAGTCTTCTGGCTCTGAGAGTTTTTAATAATTAAACCTGTATTTCCTAGAAAGAAAGAGAGAAAGAAAGAAAGAGAGAAAGAAAGAAAGAAAAAAGAAAGAAGGGAAGAAACAAAGAGTAAGGAAGAAGAGAAATATTTCTAATTAGGTGGTAAAAACATGCCCTGACTTTCTTTCTTACCTTGTGGTGTGTGTGTGTGTGTGTGTGTGTGTGTGTAAGTCAGGTTATGTTTTTTACCACCTAATGGGAACCAAGGTGTAACAGTGACTTTGACCTCATGCTCTCTCTCTCTCTCTCTTTCTCCTGGAGACCATGATATCTAAATCATCACATATTTCTGAACTATTATACGACTCTTTGGTCCCAGTTAGAAGATAAAACACGCCCTGAATTACACAACAGCCCAATCTTCACACACACACACACACACACACACACACACACACACACACAAATCCACAAATCCTCTGAGGAGACAATGCCCTTCTTTCATACACAGTATAATAGAGGAAGTTTTCTCTCTCGGGTTTTCCACTCCGTCACGCTCGCTTCTGTTTTTCATCACAGCTGAGGATCATCACACTGATCGCAGAACAGCTTTAAACACAACCATCTTCTACACAAGCCTGGTCAGATATCTGAATGTGTGTGATATCACCCTTCAACACACACAGACACACACATCTCTGTGCATTAGTGTGTGACAGTACAGTGCATATGTGTTATAACGATCAACATTTCCATCCTGTACGTGCTTCCTCAGATCTCATCTTCTCCTGCGTAACACACACACACACACACACACACACACAGCTGCTGAGCTGCTTTTCTGCTCACCTCAGTTAAACAGAGTAGTTATTGGAGTTAATGTAACCTCGACCTGTTCTGGCTTCTCTCCTGCAAATCCCAGCAGGAGATGATCTGTTTCTGAAAACCACAAACCATCAACCATGAGACGGACACTGAGTCACCGAGATCTCTCTCCTTTCTGATGTGTGATGTGAAGGTCTAGAGGTGGAAGTAATCAAATATACCATAGAAATATATAGAGTAGATAATAGAAAGGATAATCATTTTATTTGAAGTTTCTCAGTTGTTCTTTTATCTAAAGGGATGAAGATGGACAGGTTACATGGAGATGAAGAAAACGGAGGTTCACAAATTTGATTTGAGGATTTCTTCATGTTCTGGTGTTGGTTTTATAACAGCAGCAAAAAAAGAACAACACACCAAAAAAACTAAAACTAAATGATAAATGACATAAACACCTAAATAAAGTCCAAAGGAGAAAGACAGATCACAAACAGGGGAATAGAATCAGCATATAAATCCTAATATCACAAATAATGTCAAAATCTTATTTAAGGGACTTTGCTTCTTTAATATGTGTTTTCTCCTGATGTAAGACAGAGACTATCTCCACAAGCTATCTCTGAAAACATCTCTTAAGGAAGAGTAGCTTTCCACTACCTCAATATAAATCTCTCGGACATCACCATGTCCAGCTTTAATGCCAACTGCAAAGATGAAACTGTGTCAGAGTGACCAAAGACAGCCAACTCCATTTCAGGCAAAACCAAAAGGAATGAGATAAAGACAGCTTCAGAAAAGTGAAATCTTTGTACAGATTTAATCTGAATTAATCACAGTCTAGTGTTGATGGAACAGATATGTATTCTCAGCAGGACATTAACAGACAAATCAGACAAAAACCTCCTTTTCCCAAGCTACCTTAAAATAATCAGAAGAGGTATTTATTCACCCGCGAAGAAGAACAGGGACATAAATTGTGAAACCCATATGCTTTCTGGAGCTTGACGCCCTGGTTCACAGAAACTCTCTTCTTCCTGTTGAATCTTGTCGTCAGGAAAAACCTGCTGAACATAGTGCTGTATCTACAAGTGACGATAAAAATGAGTGTGAGAAAGATCATATCTGCCAAGAAGCTGGTCGAAAGAGGAAAAGCAACTGTCCATGTACTACCCGTTGAACGTAGAACAACCTTCTTCTTCCACAATTTGAAGGATCCATCACTCAAAGCGGGTACAAAGTGAGTACAAAGAGTACTGCGTGATACCAAGTTTGTTTCAGTTTCCTCAAAGAGCGACGTACTGCAAAATTATTCGTAATGGTCTTTAAAGGAACATTCAGATTGGCAGAGAGAGAGCGCTCCTGCTTATAGAAGGAGACTCCATGTGAATCCTGCCAGGAAAATCCACCACAGTCTCACTGACACGGGGCGAGTCTCAGCACCAATACATCAGAGATCTTGCATTTGCCGCCAAATACTTGTGTTGAAAAACTGACATTGCAAGCCGCCCCAACTCTCTGGATCATTCTCAACACTAGCGGAGCAATAATATCAGAACGAGCTTCATGGCAGTTCATGTTTTTAAATGAAAATGTTCTTCGTCGTCTCTTCAGTTCTGTGTTCATGACGATGACGTGACGAGTCGGAGCGTCGTGTCCTCTTCACTCTGGACATGTATACCTCTGTGTTCACACCACGTGATCTCTACAGAAAGATGGACATTGCCACATAATCTTATTAACTCTCAGTTTCGGATCAAACCTGATCACAGCTTCTAACAGATTTGAAGAATTAAAAAAAATGATGAATTGATTTCTTTCCAAGTGTTACATGTTCCCCTGAGGATTTGGGAGAACAGACTTTCATTCTATCGTATATTCGTGTACCGAATAAAGACTCTTTAATGTTAGAAATGTGCACAATGTCTATCTCTTCTGGTTCGAGATTAAATAAAAACACAGCGCTGTGCAGAGTTTAACCTACAGTATAGACTAAAGTTAGACTGTAGACTATACAATATGGGATATACGGCATATAAAAATAGCACACACACACACACACACACACACACACACACACAGGCGTTTCCACACAGCCAGTATGTTGATTACACAGCAGCTGAGAGAATAGCAATTAACCGAGTGACTGAATGTATAATAACAGAATGGAGAGTCAGTGAGAGTGGGCAGGATGGTGTGTGTGTGTGTGTGTGTGTGTGTGTCAGTCAGTGGGAGCACCTGGCTTGCTGAGACCCTGATTATCCCCTTGTTAAAAGGTAAAGGGTTGAAGGCTGCATGACAAAGGCCTTTCTTTCTCTCTCTCACTCACAGACACACACACACACACACACACACACACAGAGGGTGGGAGGAAAGGGAGGATCCTGTCTGTGTTAAGTGATAATCACAGCTGTTTTGAGGCCAGTGAAGGTGCTGGACTTGTCACTGCAGTATCACTCCTCAGACTGAAGATTATCTGCATGATGATAAAATTATTATAAACTTAAAAAGCCTAAAATGGCCGCTCGTCCTGCTCCTCTGCACATCACTACCACAGCGTTGTTTGTCTCCTCATAACACGCCCTGTTAATTATTCTTTAAGGTTAGCTATTTTGGCAGAAGCCAAAGCTGCTTTGAAGCTCAAACACCCAAACAAACACACACAGTGTTCCCTCAAAGCCACGCCGCTAAAAACCCAATGCTGCTTGAGAGGGCGGGGCTTCTTGATTGGCCGGTCCATACGGATGCCAGCTTGTTCTGATTGGTCCACGTCATGTGAGACTCTGCAGAGAGCCGAGTTTCTGCTCCGAAAGCCGCTTGACTCAATAACGTGATGAAGGTGGAGAGAGAAGGATGGAAGGTCTCCAGAGTGAATATCTACTCTAAAAACCTTCACCAAGTGGAACACCAAGTAGAGTAGAGAAAATATGAGAGGATGTGAACTCAGATTAGAGGATGTGTGAAGCAGCTTTGAGGAAGTTATTAAGAGATTATTCTTTACATTATTGTACTTCACTTTCAGAAAGGAGGATGAACATCTGATATCATTGTACTGAGTTAGTGCTCATGTCTGCAGAAAGTGTGTGTGTGTGTGTGTGTGTGTTCATTCTACAGAATACATGATCCTCCACAAAACCAGTAAATCAGCTTGAACATATTTTGCATTTGTTTATAAAAATTGCAAACACACACACACACACACATACACACACACACACACATACACACACACATACACACACACACACACATACACACACACACACACACACACATACACACACACACACATACACACACACACACACACACATACACACACACACACGCGGCAGTAAGTTTCCTTCCTTTAAGCTTTAGAGAAATGTTTAATTTATCAAAGAACAAAGTTTTTTATTTAAACGTTTCAGCAAAAAGTGTCATGCAGAAGCGTGAACTCGTCTGTCCAGGAGTTTCATTTCTCTCTGAAGAAGAAGAAGAGCAGAGATCTGACAGAACAGTAGCTACAGAAACCTGTCTGTTACTTTCTGTCTTTCTGCTGAATAAGGCTGTGGGTTTCCAGAGTTTCCAGAGTTTCAGTCTCCAAGTGTCTAAGTGTCTGAGTCTCTGAGTGTCTGAGTCTCTGAGTCTCTGAGTGTCTGAGTGTCTGAGTGTCTGAGTGTCTGAGTCTCTGAGTGTCTGAGTGTCTGAGTCTCTGAGTCTCTGAGTCTCTGAGTGTCTGACTGTCTGAGTGTCTGAGTGTCTGAGTCTCTGAGTCTCTGAGTCTCTGAGTGTCTGAGTGTCTGAGTGTCTGAGTCTCTGAGTCTCTGAATGTCTGAGTCTCTGAGTCTCTGAGTGTCTGAGTGTCTGAGTCTCTGAGTGTCTGAGTCTCTGAGTGTCTGAGTGTCTGAGTCTCTGAGTGTCTGAGTGTCTGAGTGTCTGAGTCTCTGAGTGTCTGAGTGTCTGAGTGTCTAAGTGTCTGAATGTCTGAGTGAGTGTCTGAGTGTCTGTGTGAGTGTCTGACTTTCTGAGTGAGTCTCTTCATATCTGAGTCTCTGCGTGTCTGAGTCTCTAAATCTCTGATTCTCTGAGTGTCTGAGTCTCTGATTCAGTTCAGATGGAGAATTTACAGTCATCACAGTTCACTGATCAAACCCGTAAACTGAAGCATGTGTAGTGAGAGTGAAATAATACAGTGTGACTTTAACTGAAAATCAGGCTTTTATATGAATTAATTAATTAATTTGCCTTTATTTGTCACATATAATTGAAACTATTTAGAGAAAAGTTAGAGGAACTATATATAGCAAAAAAAAACAACCCACTAAGGACAGAGCTAGCAGTGAGCAGCCGTGTTCAACTACAGCAGGATTCAACCATCACTAAGATAAACACTACAAACTGATCAAGAACAAGAACAGAAAAAACACAGCAGCAGTTATGTTTTTTATATATACGTCACCTTATATTTTTCCATGTGTGACTGTTTTATACCTTTTACACATTAACTTGATGGTTTTTTTAACCTCATTCCTTTCTTCCATATATTACTTCACATTTTTACACACCAGTGATTATTTAACACTATTTTTTTAATGGTTGTAATGTTTATTTACTTTTCCTCTGCATTATTATATTTTTATATGTGTTGTTTTTTTTTGTACACACATGTGGTTTATCTTCATAAGCTGAACAGTAGAATTGTGAAGAAGGACACATGTATAATTCTGTTTTATTATCAGGGTTTAGCTGAGTGCTTAGTCCGAGTCGGTAACAGATGTCACGGTCACAGATGGTGAACGGTAAAAATGGCCGCCAGTAAGGAAGACAGTGTGTGCTCTCCTGCCTTCTGCATTGTCTCGGGCTCGGTGTCTGGGGAACTCCAGCCGCTCGGTGATAAAGGCACATTTAAAAGCACCAGCATGCAGTAACCCGACTCAGACATAACAAAACTTAGACAGGGAGAAGAGACCATGACGTGGTTCTGAAAATATGGAGAGAAATGTACACACTGATACGCTGCTGATAAAGAGGTAAAGAGGTTCATAAAGCCCAGCTTCGTTATTTTGTTGACTTTTAACTCGACTCCTTCCTGTAGTGCGGCGCTCTCCTTTATGGAGTTATGAGTCAAAGTCCAAAGTTACTGTGTGTGTGTGTGTGTATGTGTGTGTGTGTGTGTTCATATGGGTGTGTTCACATGCAAATATGCAGACTGCCAGACAAATACTCTGTACACACACTGACTTTGCATATATGTGTGTGTGTGTGTGTGTGTTTGTTTTCTCTTTGCACCTTCATTATGATTCAAATGATGACCACTCGGTGTAAACCAGCACCACTGTTCTGCTTCCTGACACTCAGATATCCATACCAGAGCCGTGGTTTTATTTTGCTACCTGCATCATCATCTTCATTATCATCAGCTTCAGCTCTGTTCCTGTTCCTCGAGGTTCTGTGCTCCTCTTCACACTCTTAAAACACTTATAAGTTGTCTTTATTTGTCATATATACATTACTGCACCGTGAAATTCTTTCTTCACATATCCCATCTTTGGGGGTTGGGGTCAGAGTGCAGGGTCAGCCATGATGCAGCACCCCTGGAGCAGGGTGGGTTGAGGGCCTTTCTGAAGAGCTTGGTGGTGCTGGGGCTTGAACCCCGATCTTCTAATCAACAACCCAGAGCCTTAACCACTTCAATCACCACCACCCCATCTACTGCTTCATACACATACAGAGACCAGCGTCTTTACGATCACCTCAACACCGGTCCTGAGTAAAGTTAACATCTCAGTTATTTACAGACATAAAAAGGATCTTTTTTTCTTTAAATGAAACTGGAGAGCAGCTACACATCACAGCTTTATTTATAATTCATGCACTCATTTTAAGACGGTATCGTCTCCATAGCAACAGCTCGTTCTCAGGGACACGTACGGCGAACGCTCCACTTTTAGTAATATAAAAACAGACGAGGCGTGTAAGTGATAATGAAGGAGGAGACGTGTGTCTGCGATGTGCAGAAGGAGTCTCCAGTGTCAGCGTTTAAAAAAGGAAAGTGTAAAGGAAAAAAAAACACACTTGGGGACTTGCTGTTAGAGGAAAATCATCCACATCAGGGAGGTTCTGTTTAACACACATGATTAACCCCATGTCCTTCACTTTCTCAGCATATTTTGCAGGCGGTCATTAATTCAGCTCATCACACCCCTTCCTCCACTCCCTGTCACACTTCCTCTTTTCTCACTCTGCTTAGTATTTCTGAGAATCATCATTTCTGTCTCAGTGTAATCACGTGACTCCGAGCCAGCAGCCGTGTGTCATTGTGGTGTCTGATGGGACGTTTCCACGGTGTGTCAGATGATGGATGACTCAGGCAGAGAGCTGATGAACCCCCTTTTCATTATTAACATGAGATTAAGTCACTCCATCAGATGGAGGGTGTTGGAGATTATGGGGGGGGGTATTCATGCTTGCATATCGCCATGGTAACTGGGTGGTGGAGGCAGTCCCCAGGGAGCTTGTGCTGATTTCTGACCATTCTGTTTTAGTCCATCTGTGAACACTATTTTAGTGAATAATGCAGAAATGATCACCAGTGATGTTCCAGTCGACTGATAACTCTAATCTGATCTCCTTTAATGTTTCATTGTTAAAGTTTAATATTTGAAGGAAACCCAAACTGTAAAAATCCAGTCGAGTCACTTCAACTTTTCTTGTGCATCTTTATGTTGTTGTGGGAGTGGATCTGTGTAATTTTCATGTTTACAAAACCACAATCAGCTGATATCTTTATCCTTCCATCTAATCACTGAAATAAAAAAAAATTAAAAACAGGTAGAAAGAAAATGAAAAGAACACATGAAGAGACACAATGAGAGAGAGAGAGAGAGAGAGAGAGAGAGAGAAAATTAGTGGCTACAGTGTGAGTCTGTAATAATGTGTTTCTGCTCAGTTGTGTATATCAGTGTGTGTTATGTTTCTCTGTATTACTGTGTGTGTGTGTGTGTGTGTGTGTGTGTGTGTGTGTGTGTGTGTGTGTGTGTGTGTGTGTGTGTGTGTGTGTGCGTGTGTGTGTGTGTGCGTGTGTGCGTCATTCGGTCGCCTTAAAGAGTTTTGACAGGATGTGGCTTAAACACTTCGGAAAACATTGTACAAGCTCACTAACAAAACATCTTCAGACATTTTATACCTCTCTCTCTCCTCACACTCCTCACACACCTCTCTCTCTCCTCACACTCCTCACACACCTCTCTCTCTCCTCACACTCCTCACACCTCTCTCTCTCCTCACACTCCTCACACACCTCTCTCTCTCCTCACACTCCTCACACACCTCTCTCTCTCCTCACACCTCTCTCACTCCTCACACCCCTCTCTCTCTCCTCACACTCCTCTCTCTCTCCTCACACCTCTCCCACTCCTCACACCCCTCTCTCTCTCCTCACACTCCTTACACACCTCTCTCTCTCCTCACACTCCTCACACCCCTCTCTCTCTCCTCACACTCCTCACACACCTCTCTCTCTCGTCACTCACCTCTCTCTCTCCTCACACCTCTCCCACTCCTCACACCCCTCTCTCTCTCCTCACACTCCTCACACACCTCTCTCTCTCCTCACACACCTCTCTCTCTCCTCACACACCTCTCTCTCTCCTCACACCTCTCTCACTCCTCACACACCTCTCTCTCTCCTCACACTCCTCACACCCCTCTCTCTCTCCTCACACTCCTCACACACCTCTCTCTCTCCTCACACACCTCTCTCTCCTCACACCTCTCCCACTCCTCACACACCTCTCTCTCTCCTCACACTCCTCACACACCTCTCTCTCTCCTCACACTCCTCACACCCCTCTCTCTCTCCTCACACACCTCTCTCTCTCCTCACACCTCTCCCACTCCTCACACCCCTCTCTCTCTCCTCACACTCCTCACACACCTCTCTCTCTCCTCACACTCCTCACACACCTCTCTCTCTCCTCACACACCTCTCTCTCTCCTCACACCTCTCTCACTCCTCACACCCCTCTCTCTCTCCTCCCACTCCTCACACCCCTCTCTCTCTCCTCACACTCCTCACACACCTCTCTCTCTCCTCACACTCCTCACACACCTCTCTCACTCCTCACACTTCTCACACACCTCTCTCTCTCCTCACACCTCTCTCTCTCCTCACACACCTCTCTCACTCCTCACACACCTCTCTCTCTCCTCACACCTCTCTCTATCCTCACACACCTCTCTCTCTCCTCACACTCCTCACACCCCTCTCTTTCTCCTCACACTCCTCACACACCTCTCTCTCTCCTCACACACCTCTCTCTCTCCTCACACCTCTCCCACTCCTCACACACCTCTCTCTCTCCTCACACTCCTCACACCCCTCTCTCTCTCCTCACACACCTCTCTCTCTCCTCACACCTCTCCCACTCCTCACACCCCTCTCTCTCTCCTCACACTCCTCACACACCTCTCTCTCTCCTCACACACCTCTCTCTCTCCTCACACACCTCTCTCTCTCCTCACACCTCTCTCACTCCTCACACCCCTCTCTCTCTCCTCACACACCTCTCTCTCTCCTCACACTCCTCACACCCCTCTCTCTCTCCTCACACTCCTCACACACCTCTCTCTCTCCTCACACACCTCTCTCTCTCCTCACACCTCTCTCACTCCTCACACCCCTCTCTCTCTCCTCACACTCCTCACACACCTCTCTCTCTCCTCACACTCCTCACACCCCTCTCTCTCTCCTCACACTCCTCACACCCCTCTCTCTCTCCTCACACTCCTCACACACCTCTCTCACTCCTCACACTTCTCACACACCTCTCTCTCTCCTCACACCTCTCTCTCTCCTCACACACCTCTCTCACTCCTCACACACCTCTCTCTATCCTCACACACCTCTCTCTATCCTCACACTTCGCACACACCTCTCTCTCTCCTCACACTCCTCACACACCTCTCTCACTCCTCACACTTCTCACACACCTCTCTCTCTCCTCACACCTCTCTCTCTCCTCACACACCTCTCTCACTCCTCACACACCTCTCTCTCTCCTCACACTTCTCACACACCTCTCTCCCTCCTCACACTCCTCACACACCTCTCTCACTCCTCACACTTCTCACACACCTCTCTCTCTCCTCACACCTCTCTCACTCCTCACACACCTCTCTCTCTCCTCACACCTCTCTCTATCCTCACACACCTCTCTCTATCCTCACACTTCGCACACACCTCTCTCTCTCCTCACACTCCTCACACACCTCTCTCTCTCCTCACACTCCTCACACACCTCTCTCTCTCCTCACACTCCTCACACACCTCTCTCTCTCCTCACACTTCTCACACACCTCTCTCCCTCCTCACACCTCTCTCACTCCTCACACACCTCTCTCTCTCCTCACACTCCTCACACACCTCTCTCTCTCCTCACACTCCTCACACACCTCTCTCTCTCCTCACACCTCTCTCACTCCACACACACCTCTCTCTCTCCTCACACTCCTCACACACCTCTCTCTATCCTCACACTCCTCACACCCCTCTCTCTCTCCTCACACTCCTCACACACCTCTCTCTCTCCTCACACTCCTCACACACCTCTCTCTATCCTCACACTCCTCACACACCTCTCTCTCTCCTCACACCTCTCTCACTCCACACACACCTCTCTCTCTCCTCACACTCCTCACACACCTCTCTCTCTCCTCACACTCCTCACACACCTCCTCACACACCTCTCTCTCCTCACATACCTCTCTCTCTCCTCACACCTCTCTCACTCCTCACACCTCTCTCACTCCTCACACCTCTCTCTCTCCTCTCACTCCTCACACACCTCTCTCACTCCTCACACTTCTCACACCCCTCTCTCTCTCCTCACACTTCTCACACACCTCTCTCACTCCTCACACACCTCTCTCTCTCCTCATACTTCTCACACACCTCTCTCACTCCTCAGCCACCTCTCTCACACCTCACACACCTCTCTCTCTCTCCTCACACTTCTCCCACACCTCTCTCACCCCTCACACACCCCTCTCTCTTCCCACACTTCTCACACACCTCTCTCACTCCTCACACACCTCTCTCTCTCCTCACACACCTCTCTAACTCCTCACACACCTCTCTCTCTCCTCACACTTCTCACACACCTCTCTCACTCCTCACACACCTCTCTCTCTCCTCATACTTCTCACACACCTCTCTCACTCCTCACACACCTCTCTCACTCCTCACACACCTCTCTCTCTCCTCACACTTCTCACACACCTCTCTCACTCCTCACACACCTCTCTCACTCCTCACACACCTCTCTCTCTCCTCACACTTCTCACACACCTCTCTCACTCCTCACACACCTCTCTCACTCCTCACACACCTCTCTCTCTCCTCACACTTCTCACACACCTCTCTCACTCCTCACACACCTCTCTCTCTCCTCACACTCCTCACACACCTCTCTCTCTCCTCACACTTCTCACACACCTCTGTCTCTCCTCACACCTCTCTCACTCCTCACACACCTCTCTCTCTCCTCACACTTCTCACACACCTCTCTCACTCCTCACACCTCTCTCACTCCTCACACACCTCTCTCACTCCTCACACTTGTCACACACCTCTCTCACTCCTCACACCTCTCTCACTCCTCACACTTGTCACACACCTCTCTCACTCCTCACACCTCTCTCACTCCTCACACCTCTCTCACTCCTCACACACCTCTCTCTCTCCTCACACTCCTCACACACCTCTCTCACTCCTCACACCTCTCTCACTCCTCACACACCTCTCTCTCTCCTCACACTCCTCACACACCTCTCTCTCTCCTCACACTCCTCACACACCTCTCTCTCTCCTCACACTCCTCACACCCCTCTCTCACTCCTCACACCTCTCTCACTCCTCACACACCTCTCTCTCTCCTCACACTTCTCACACACCTCTCTCTCTCCTCACACTCCTCACACCCCTCTCTCACTCCTCACACCCCTCTCTCACTCCTCACACCTCTCTCACTCCTCACACACCTCTCTCTCTCCTCACACTCCTCACACACCTCTCTCTCTCCTCACACTTCTCACACACCTCTCTCACTCCTCACACTCCTCACACACCTCTCTCACTCCTCACACTTCTCACAAACCTTACACACTAGTTAATAAACTAGTTATTAATGAACAGAGTGCCACAGTGTGTAGCTCCCCCTGCTGTCAGAGTATATATATATAAGGCTCAGTACTTGGTCCTCTCCTTTTCTCCCTCTACGCTCACTCTCTTGGTGAAGTTATATCCTCACATGGCTTTTCATACCACTGCTATGCCGATGACACCCAACTCATCTTCTCCTTCCCTCCCTCAGATACCACAGTTTCTGCTCGGATATTGGCGTCTGGTGGACATTTCATCGTGGACCAAAGTCAAAGAAGCTTTATTGTCACTTCAACCATATATAGCTGATGCAGTACACAGTGAAGTGAAACAACGTTCCTCCTAGACCAGAGGTGCTACACAGAACACAGACAAAGTACAGAGACGCAGACAAACACAGAGCTATAACATAGAGATAAAACTAAACTATACTTAAGGTGCAATAAATAAACTAGACATACAACAGAAGCGCACAGGATGACAAGACAAGACAGTGCATGTGTGTTATGTATGTGTGTGTGAGTACGTGTCCAGTACAGTTCAGTTCTCCTGTTGAGATCAGATCTTGGATGTGTGTGTGTGTGTGTGTGTGTGTGTGGATGATGGCTCATCAGCTTAAACTGAACTGCTGGTCATCCCAGGTGATTCATCCCCAGCCCAGGATCCTGTGATATCTCTGAACAACTTCATGATCTCTGCTTCAGACACTGCTTGCAACCTCAGGGTAAGCATGATGACTTGTTTTCATCCTGCCTAAGTTCTCCCACACCTCCCCATTGCTGCTCCTCCACTGGCTTCCTGTAGCTGCATCAGATTCAAAACACTGACCCTTACCTACATAGCCAAGAATGGACCAGCTTGTCAATCCTCACACTGCACCTCACTACTAGCACTGTCCGACTGGTCTCACTGTCTCTCAGGGTATGACCCAAGACTCTTCTCTGTTCTGGGACAGATATGTGAAAATTATGATGATCTTTCAAACAGCTGATTATCCCTGTCCACTCAAATGACCTCAAATGATATTTAAAATAAAGGTTTGACTAACAGGGTAGGACGGTAAATTGAACAAGAGTACTGAACAAGCCAAATATGAGTCTTCCTGATCACACACACACACAAACACACACACACACTCACATACACTTGTCCTCTGATCCTCGCTCTGTGGATTGAAGAACGCGCTGAAAGACGGGGAGGAGCCGAAATCTGCTGCTGTTTTCATATGAAATTTAAAGGGGACTGAGGCGATCACCAATTTGTATACAGTTTATGGAGAATCTTAAAATTTTTAGGGGGACTGAGTAGAAATGTTAAAGCCCCCTAAAAGTGGCCTAGTGATGCCCATGCTGCACACGCTTTCCATGCCCCATACCCTGGCGTAGACAATAGAGATGAAGCAGTTTATGCGGGTCATCTGTTCTGAAAGCATCATCTGTGAGTGCTTGTGTTAGAACCCCACGCTATCTCTTGTGGTATAATTTCAGTAGCCATGTCTCAGACAAAGGGGAAATCAGGCATCAGTGTTGCCAAGACGAAAGTTGTGAGATCAACCATCGAGTTGAAACAGATTCATTCGTTTTACATTATTTCCTATGTGGGGAAAAATAATTCGGTTTTCGACCAAATCGGTATTCGACCAGACTTTTGGAACAAATTAAGGTCAAACACAGAGGTACCACTATATAATAATAATAATAATAATAATAATAATAATAATAATAATAATAATAATAATAATAATAATAATAATAATAATACATTTTATTTGTGGGCACCTTACAAACTCTCAAGGTCACCTTACAAAAAATACAGCATAATATAAAAAATACAATAGACAACAGAATAATATAATAAAATATTTAAAAAATAAAGTAATAAAAGAAAATGGGGAACAAGTTCAAATATAAAATGCAGTTCTAAACATGTAAGATTTGAGTCTGTTTTTAAATGATTTAAAGATTTGAGTCTGTATTTGTCAGAGAGTCTATACTTCTGATGTCAGCAGGAAGACTGTTCCAAAGGCGGGGTGCAGAGCAACTGAATGCTCTAAGCCCCATGGTGGACAGTCAAGCTGCTGGTGTGGTGAGCTGATTAGCAGAAGAGGATCTGAGTGTACAGGAAGGTGTGTATAATTGGAGAAGGTCAGACAGATATGGTGGAGGAAGATTATGAAGAGCCTTGAAAGTGAATAGCAGAATTTTATAATCAATACAGAACTTCACAGGAAGCCAGTGAAGCTGGTGAAGAACTCGAGTAATAATGCGAGCTGCAGAGTTCTGTACCAGTTGAAGTTTATGAAGAATTTTTGAAGGTAAACCAAAAAGAGCAGAGTTACAGCAATCCAAACGTGATGTAACAAGGGCATGGACTAAAATGGCAGTACTGTGCTGTGTCAAGATTGGGCGGAGGCGATTAATATTGCGGAGGTGAAAGTATGCAGACTGAGTAACATTATTAACATGAGCCTCTAAGGAAAGTGTGCTATCAAGGATGACACCCAAACTCTTTACCTTAGGGGAAGGAAAAACAATGGAATTGTCAATATTTAATGAAAAACTATCAACTTTGGCTAAGGTGGAGTTGCAAGAAAACCAAGATTTAATTTAATTTAAACAGGCCGAGAGAACAGTGGAAGGAAGCGTGGAAGTAGGCTCTGTGGACAGGTAGAGCTGTGTATCATCCGCATAAGAATGAAAATAAACATTGTGTTTATGAAAGATATTGCCAAGAGGAAGGAGATAGATGACAAATAAAAGAGGGCCTAGCATGGAACCTTGGGGAACACCTCTAGTAACAGGAGATGACTGAGATCTAAAATTTTTAAGCTAAAGATAGGACGAAAATTATTAAGATTATTGGGATCCACACCAGGTTTTTTAAGTATAGGTGTTATTGCAGCAATTTTAAGGGATGATGGAACATGACCAGAACTCAGAGAAGAATGTATAATGTTGGTTATTAAAGTGGATAAAGAAGGCGAGCAGGCTTTTAATAAATAGGTTGGAAGAGGATCTAACTGACTAGTTGAAGGTTTGGATTTATGAATAATCTGCGATACTTCAGCAATAGGTGGCAGTTTAAAACTAGATAATGAAGCAGAGGGTATAAGAAGAGAAATGGAAAACGCAGAAGAAGAGGTGTTCAGAGAGGTCAGGTGATGATGAATGTTGTCAGTTTTAGCTCTAAAAAATGTAATCTAATAAAATAATCACAATGAGCAATTGAGTAAAGGTGAGTTGGAAGAGTATCCGGCGGCCGTAGTAATCTGTTAAAGGTTGAGAAAAATGCGAAGCTCAGGTGTGTACCATGGTGCAGAATGAGTAAAAGAGACAGTCCGGGTTTTCAGAGGAGCAAGAGCATTGAGCAGGCTATGAAGACCATTGTTGTAGTGGAAGACGAGGTCATCAGTGGTGAGTAAATCCTCAGTTCCAGGCAGGCTGTTGATCCCATTAGAAAGAAGAGATAAATCAATGTTTTTAATATTGCGGAAAGAAACTGAACGTGACTGTTTTAGTTGGGATAAAGTAAAACTGATACTGAAAGATATCAGCACGTGATCAGAGAACAG
Source organism: Hemibagrus wyckioides (assembly GCF_019097595.1). Lineage (NCBI taxonomy): Eukaryota > Metazoa > Chordata > Actinopteri > Siluriformes > Bagridae > Hemibagrus > Hemibagrus wyckioides. The sequence goes on from NC_080719.1 coordinate 972,602, forward strand.
AAGATCAACTGAAGAACAGTCACATGGCACAAGGCCAGAACAGCAAATCAAATCCAAAATATGTCCTTTTGAATGAGTTGGGAAATCTATGAATTGTTGGAGACCAAAACTATCCAGACAAGATAAAAAGTCCCTGGTGAGAACATTGGTGGTACTGTCCATATGTATATTAAAATCTCCCAACAATAATATATCTGGAGATATTTGACAAGTTGGTCCTGTCAGTCTAGATACTATGGTTTCAAATGAGAGAAACACCAGTACTGACACAGATGAGACTTTCCACTTCTCGCGATAGATTATCGCGAGACCTCCTCCCCTTCCAGAGGGGCGGGGTTGACATATGTAAACAAACCCATGAGGAGTAGATTCATTCATTTGTTAAAAGTCATTAGGCTGTTGCCAAGTTTCAGTCAAACTCAACATTGATGAACAATGTCCAAGTGAAGTTGTAAAGCCGGTGGAAGCTCCAACAGGTGAAACCGTAGTTGTAGGAGCTCAGCCACAGAATATTTATCCATTTTAAGTACAAATAAATGTGGGCGTGTCCTTACTTTTTCCTCACAAGAAATTGAATTTTTTTAAAAGTACAATTTAAAGATCATAAAAAAAAACACTTTTTCTTTGGTTGTATTTGTTTTGTGTATGTGTGTATGTGTGTGTATGTGTGTGTGTGTGTGTGTGTGTGTATGTGTGTGTGTGTGTGTGTGTGTGTGTGTGTGTGTATGTGTGTGTATGTGTGTGTGTGTGTTGTGCATTCTGCACATGCTGCCTGCTGTATGTGTGTGTGTGTATGTGTGTGTGTGTGTGTGTGTGTTGTGCATTCTGCACATGCTGCCTGCTGTATGTGTATGTGTGTGTGTGTGTGTGTGTGTGTGTGTGTTGTGCATTCTGCACATGCTGCCTGCTGTATGTGTATGTGTGTGTGTGTGTGTGTGTGTGTGTTGTGCATTCTGCACATGCTGCCTGCTGTATGTGTATGTGTGTGTGTATGTGTGTGTGTTGTGCATTCTGCACATGCTGCCTGCTGTATGTGTATGTGTGTGTGTGTGTGTGTGTGTGTGTTGTGCATTCTGCACATGCTGCCTGCTGTATGTGTATGTGTGTGTGTATGTGTGTGTGTTGTGCATTCTGCACATGCTGCCTGCTGTATGTGTATGTGTGTGTGTGTGTGTGTGTGTGTGTGTGTGTGTGTGTGTGTGTGTTGTGCATTCTGCACATGCTGCCTGCTGTATGTGTATGTGTGTGTGTGTGTGTGTGTGTGTGTGTTGTGCATTCTGCACATGCTGCCTGCTGTATGTGTATGTGTGTGTGTGTGTGTGTGTGTATGTGTTGTGCATTCTGCACATGCTGCCTGCTGTATGTGTATGTGTGTGTGTGTGTGTGTGTTGTGCATTCTGCACATGCTGCCTGCTGTATGTGTATGTGTGTGTGTGTGTGTGTGTGTGTGTGTGTGTGTGTTGTGCATTCTGCACATGCTGCCTGCTGTATGTGTATGTGTGTGTGTGTGTGTGTGTGTGTGTTGTGCATTCTGCACATGCTGCCTGCTGTGTGTGTATGTGTGTGTGTGTGTGTGTGTGTGTGTGTGTGTGTGTTGTGCATTCTGCACATGCTGCCTGCTGTATGTGTATGTGTGTGTGTGTGTGTGTGTGTGTGTTGTGCATTCTGCACATGCTGCCTGCTGTGTGTGTGTGTGTGTGTGTGTGTGTGTTTGTGTGTGTGTTGTGTTTCTTTCTGTTCCATCACAGTAAAGCATATAAAGATGTTCTTGATACAGTAAGGACCTGCACATGCTGCCTGCTGTATTTGATATGCGAATCAAAGGAAAGAAGAAAGGAAGTCAAGAGATTGCGGTTTTCTTGTAGTTTGCAGAGGCGTTGGTAAAAGGAAGGCACATTTCACACATACAAAATAAATAAGGTGTTGTTTCCTGCAGTGGGAAATGCTTCAGATCAACACGGCACTGTAGAAGAAAGCAAAACAGAATAAAATAGACTAAGAATAGAATTACAGTTCACTAATATCAGAACCTTGACGTCTTTTTTCAAAACTCTAGACACAAAAGCCTGAATACGACACACAGAAAACTGAGATCATTAAACTGAAATCAGCGGTTTAAAGCTCACAGCTTTTTTCAATAACTGACACGATTCAGTGCTGGAGCCACTTTTTGTCCGCATTAACACAATGTCTTTACACACAAAACACTAAAGTATACACTCTGTAACACGAGCGAATCAGAAATCCCGCAATCTGCTTCAAAATCCTTTATTTGTTCTGGATCTTTATAGAAATACATCCTTCTAACTCTCTCACACTTCTTCTCACAATATTTAACTTTAGGAGGACTAACGCTTAGATTGAGCCCATAACCATCATGGACAAGGAGGCTGGAATTGTTGATACCGTAACTACATACAACATATTTTAGTGGACACTTAAACAGACAGACTGGACTGGAGGACTCACACTGACGCTGTGTATGAGAAGGAGATGAGGAGACTCTATTTCCTGAGGAAGCTCAGATCCTTCAATGTCTGTAACAAGATGCTGGAGATCTTCTACCAGTCTGTGGTGGTGAGTGTTTACTGCAGTGGTGGACCGTCAGAGCCAGCAAGTCCTTCTCTGCTGGCCTGAACAGCAGTGATCTGAATCACTGACTTGCATTTTAATATATTTAATATATTTTTCCATGAATGTGTATTAAATTATTCCCAATAGTCTATTCTCTACATTTCATAGCTTTTCTCTCAGTTCTATATTTATGATAAGAGTATTTATCCAATCACATTTCAGACAGTGGATGACATCATGTGTCGCCAGAGTGAAAATCTGCCTCAAGGCCTTCAGAATAAATAGTGCAGGCACCTGTAGCTTAAAATAAGTGGCAGTGAAACTGTTCCATTAACCAATCAGATTTGGAGTTGGCGTCACTGGGGCCATCTAGCAGGCGTATGATTACGTCAGCAATTTCCCGTCCTTTGATTGGATAATTGGAGTAGTCAGAGGCAGTGACCCGCCCATATACAGTGTTTCTATATTCACTGTGTCTCATTTCGGATGCTGCGTCCTCCGGAGATTGCAGTTTGCTGCATACGGCATCAAGAATGTCTTTTTTGAGAAAAGTAACCGTAATAAAATGGACTATTCCTTGTGAGGTGTGAAATACTGTAGACTAATTTCTTTTTTAGTTTGTTATTTAACGGTTGATTAGTATCTATTGCCGTGGCGTCCAGGGGCGATTCTAGAATTTTCATTTAAGGGGAGCTCAGCCCATCATGGACCATCATTGTCCATCATGGACAATCCGTCTCACTTGCTCTACAACACACTGGAGAGTCAGAGGAGCTGACTCTCCAAAACACTCGTTCAGATTTGTGTCACAGAGAACGCTACAGGAAATTATTCACACCATTCACTATAACATTATACAATAGCTCACCGGTGTGTGTGTGTGACAGGTGATAACACTCTCACAATGCACTACAACTATTAACACTTTTCTCTAGACTCACAACATTCTTGATATTTATTATTTACTGCCAATGTGTACATACCGGTCAGCCATAACATTATGACCAGTGAGAGGTGAAGTGAATGAGACTGAGTATCTCCTCATCATGGCACCTGTTAGTGGGGGGGATATATTAGGCAGCAAGTGAACATTTTGTCCTCAAAGTTGATGTTAGAAGCAGAAAAATGGACAAGCGTAAGGATTTGAGCGAGTTTGACCAAAAGGGACAAAATGTGATGGCTAGACCACTGGATCAGAGCATCTCCAAAACTGCAGCTCTTGTGGGGTGTTCCCGGTCTGCAGTGGTCAGTATCTATCAAAAGTGGTCCAAGGAAGGAACAGTGGTGAACCGGAGACAGGGTCATGGGCGGTCAAGGCTCATTGATGCACGTGGGGAACGAAGGCTGGCCCGTGTGATCCGATCCAACAGACGAGCTACTGTTGATCAAATTGCTGAAGACGTTAATGCTGGTTCTGATAGAAAGGGGTCAGAATACACAGTGCAGGACAGTTTGTTGTGTATGGGGCCGCATAGCCACAGACCAGTCAGGGTGACCTTGCTGACCCCTGTGCATCGCTGAAAGCACCAACAATGGGCACGTGAGCATCAGAACTGGACCATGTGCCGTGCCACAAAGCAGAAATGGTTCAGGAATGGTTTGATGACCACAACAACCAGTTTGAGGTGTTGACTCTGCCTCCAAATTCCCCAGGTCTCAATCCAATCCAGCATCTGTGGGATCTGCTGGACAAACAAGTCCAATCCATGGAGGCTCCACCTCACAACTTACAGAACTAAAAGGATCTGCTGCTAACATCTTGGTGTCAGATTCCACAGCACACCTTCAGGGATCTAGTGGAGTCCATGCCTTGACGGGTCAGAGCTGTTTTAGCAGCAAAAGGGGGACCGACACTATTAGGCAGGTGGTGTGTGTGTGTATTGTATCTTATAACTGTCTAAGCTGCTGTAACACAAGAATTTCCCTCATAGGATCAATAAAGTCAATCTATCTAACTATCTATCTATCTATCTATCTATCTATCTATCTATCTATCTATCTATCTATCTATCTATCTATCTATCTATCTATCTATCTATCTATCTATCTATCTATCTATCTATCTATCTATCTATCTATCTATCTATCCCATGCTATGCTAGAAGTTTCTGCATATTCCAGTCAGGTTTCTGCAGAACTGTGTGAAGTGTGTGTGAAGGTGTCTGAAACAGTTTAGTGTGACAATAATGTGCTGCAGATACACAGAGGTGTGCAGGTGATGGAGTGTGAAGGAATAAAGAGCTCGAGGATTTTGGAAGATCTTTGGTCAGTGAAAGCAGTGAGGAATGATGTTCTGCACAGACTCGGATTCTTTGACTGTGAGAGAAAGTTTAGAGCGTGACTCCATGGACTATATAGATAGATATAGATAGACTATATAATACACTCGCTTTTGTTAATCTTAGAACACACACGTTCTTTAAAGGTTTGTTGTTGGATATATTTGCAAATAGTCTTAGATTCCTACAAGGAACTGTGTGAAAGAGTAAAAAGTTCCTCATTTTTCTAGTAAAGAGGAACAAACTAAATATCTCTCAAATGTTTCAGGGTGCTGAGGAAACATTCACACTTCCTGCTCAGTGTGGATAAGACCCTGACCCGGCCGTCCTCCAGTAACCCCATTCCTTCTCAAAAAATGACTGTCTTCATATCTGTATCTGTAGTGTTGTGATGATCCCTGATAAAGATCTAAACTTGTTTCCCTTCAGAAGAGAAAAACTCCAGACTCATAAAACAAGTCTCAGAGATTTAAATGAATAAACTACACGACTATAAAACTCAAATATAAAGCTGATGCAGCGGTTCCACAACTACTTTTTACAGTTTTTTATGATTGCTTACACATTAAAATAACACACAGTTACTAAAACCTTACACTCAAGGAGCAAAACCTCAGCCCAGATCTGCACAACTATAAACACATTCTCAGCCTCACACTTTTTGCAAAACACTAAACACACTTCTCTACATTAGACACAGAAATCTAACATAATGTCACTTCTTTGCCATTTCAAGACACTGCTTTCCAAAATACCACCCCTATAAACCAATTAATCAAACATGGCCGTCACATGTGCAGACACTTAGGTGCTTAACTATAAACTCAAGGATCAGGTGTAAGCACTATAAAAAGGCAACAGGTGAGTTTACCTGTCTTCAACAAAAATGGAAGGCAATGTCACAGTAAGAGAAAGAGTTAGGATGAGAGGGGCAGTCCATGGAGGAAGGGGGGTAGAGAGAGGAAGAGGGAGAGGAAGAGGTAGACCTGGAGGATGTGGACAAAGAAGGCAGATGCGATTTATCAGATGTGATTCGAGCAGCCTTGGTTGACCATGTTGACCATGTTGACCATGTTGACCATGTTGACCATGTTGTAAAGCATGGGTTGACATTGAGAGAGGCTGGCCAGAGAGTTCAGCCCAACCTCAGCAGATATACTGCTGCTTCATTCTGCTGCAGAAATGTAATTCTGACATTTCGACAAGAGCGCAGGAATAAAAACAACTTTTCTCTGCTGTCTACAGTACAATATAGCCTACTACACGACCTCCATCAGTACTATTTGGTACCATTCACTGTGTTCCATGTTTGAGACAAGGTCTTGTGTGCTGTCTTGTGACATTTACTGTAACATGTATTTTGATTGATCTACATAGGATTGAGGGTCGAGAACATAGAGGAGGAAGGAGCCCCATATTCACAGAGGAACAAGAGAGAGCTATTATAAACATGGTTTTGGTCAATAATGTCATATGTCTTAGAGAAATTCAGACAAACATCCTGAATGACCACACAGTTTTCAATATGTCCATCAGGTCTCTCTCACAACACTGGGGCGAATCCTTAAAAAGCATCACATCCAGATGAAACAACTGTAGCGAGTGCCATTGGGAAGAAATTCTGAAAGAGTAAAAGACCTACAGCATGAATATGTGGAGGACAGACTTCACAACATTGTCACAGCAGAACAACAAATGGATGCCAAGCAGATGAGATACACTGTCATCTGGGACATGTATCTTTCCACCGATCTGCTCTTGTCCAGAACTGGTTTCATGATCATCCACAATTTTCACTCCAATACCTCCCACCATACTCTCCCTTCCTCAACCCCATTGAAGAGTTTTTTTCGGCATGGCGGTGGAAGGTTTATGATCTCCAGCCCTATGTCAGGATTCCCCTCATTCCAGCCATGGAGGAGGCCTGTGGCCTAATTGATACAGGGTCTGTGCAAGGATGGATTCGCCATTCAAGAAGATTCTTCCCTCGCTGTCTTGTGAGAGAGGACATCGCCTGTGATGTGGATGAAGTGCTGTGGTCAGATCCAGCTAGGCCAAGAGATGCTTAGGTTGTTTTTGTTTTTTTTTTACTTTATACTTATGCTTTTGTTTTGTCTCCATGTTTTTGTTTGTGTACTATATTGTATTTGGAATATGTTCTGATTTGAAATGCAGCCTTTGGAAAAGCACGACTGTATTGAATGTCTGTACAATGTGGTGAGAGAAAGATTTTCATCAATGTACAGTACTGGTGTCGTGTTTGTTTGTTTTTTTTCAATATTCATGTATTTTACATTAACAAAAAAATCTAACCCAGACTATATCATTAGAAAAGTATAAAAGTTACAAGTGTTTATGATTGAGCCCAGCAGTGTGTAAAGGAATCAAACAGAATCAGAATGGATGAACCATGTGTGTTCCATATGGGGTCAGAGTTGGGTTTTGTTAAATTAAAGTTTTGAACGAAGTGTTTCATTTTGAAAAAGAACTGAAGTGTTCTGCTATCTGTGTGTGTGGATCTGTGTGTGTGGATCTGTGTGTGTGGATCTGTGTGTGTGGATCTGTGTGTGTGTGGATCTGTGTGTGTGGATCTGTGTGTGTGGATCTGTGTGTGTGTGGATCTGTGTGTGTGGATCTGTGTGTGTGTGTGGATCTGTGTGTGTGTGGATCTGTGTGTGTGGATCTGTGTGTGTGGATCTGTGTGTGTGGATCTGTGTGTGTGTGTGGATCTGTGTGTGTGGATCTGTGTGTGTGTGTGGATCTGTGTGTGTGGATCTGTGTGTGTGTGTGGATCTGTGTGTGTGGATCTGTGTGTGGATCTGTGTGTGTGTGGATCTGTGTGTGTGGATCTGTGTGTGTGGATCTGTGTGTGTGTGGATCTGTGTGTGTGGATCTGTGTGTGTGGATCTGTGTGTGTGGATCTGTGTGTGGATCTGTGTGTGTGTGGATCTGTGTGTGTGGATCTGTGTGTGTGGATCTGTGTGTGTGTGTGGATCTGTGTGTGTGTGTGGATCTGTGTGTGTGTGGATCTGTGTGTGTGTGTGGATCTGTGTGTGTGTGTGGATCTGTGTGTGTGTGTGGATCTGTGTGTGTGGATCTGTGTGTGTGTGGATCTGTGTGTGTGGATCTGTGTGTGTGTGGATCTGTGTGTGTGGATCTGTGTGTGTGTGTGGATCTGTGTGTGTGTGGATCTGTGTGTGTGGATCTGTGTGTGTGTGTGGATCTGTGTGTGTGTGGATCTGTGTGTGTGGATCTGTGTGTGTGGATCTGTGTGTGTGGATCTGTGTGTGTGTGTGGATCTGTGTGTGTGTGGATCTGTGTGTGTGGATCTGTGTGTGTGTGTGGATCTGTGTGTGTGTGGATCTGTGTGTGTGTGTGGATCTGTGTGTGTGTGTGGATCTGTGTGTGTGTGTGGATCTGTGTGTGTGGATCTGTGTGTGTGTGGATCTGTGTGTGTGGATCTGTGTGTGGATCTGTGTGTGTGGATCTGTGTGTGTGTGTGGATCTGTGTGTGTGTGGATCTGTGTGTGTGGATCTGTGTGTGTGTGTGGATCTGTGTGTGTGGATCTGTGTGTGTGGATCTGTGTGTGTGGATCTGTGTGTGGATCTGTGTGTGTGTGTATCTGTGTGTGTGTGTGTGTGGATCTGTGTGTGTGTGGATCTGTGGGTGTGGATCTGTGTGTGTGGATCTGTGTGTGTGGATCTGTGTGTGTGTGTGGATCTGTGTGTGTGTGGATCTGTGTGTGTGGATCTGTGTGTGTGGATCTGTGTGTGGATCTGTGTGTGTGTGGATCTGTGTGTGTGGATCTGTGTGTGGATCTGTGTGTGTGTGGATCTGTGTGTGTGGATCTGTGTGTGTGGATCTGTGTGTGTGGATCTGTGTGTGGATCTGTGTGTGCGTGGATCTGTGTGTGGGTGTGTGGATCTGTGAGTGTGTGGATCTGTGTGTTTGGATCTGTGTGTGTGGATCTGTGTGTGTGGATCTGTGTGTGTGTGTGGATCTGTGTGTGTGGATCTGTGTGTGTGGATCTGTGTGTGTGTGGATCTGTGTGTGTGGATCTGTGTGTGTGTGGATCTGTGTGTGTGGATCTGTGTGTGTGGATCTGTGTGTGTGTGGATCTGTGTGTGTGGATCTGTGTGTGTGGATCTGTGTGTGTGGATCTGTGTGTGTGTGTGGATCTGTGTGTGTGGATCTGTGTGTGTGGATCTGTGTGTGTGTGGATCTGTGTGTGTGGATCTGTGTGTGTGTGGATCTGTGTGTGTGGATCTGTGTGTGTGGATCTGTGTGTGTGTGGATCTGTGTGTGTGGATCTGTGTGTGTGGATCTGTGTGTGTGTGGATCTGTGTGTGTGTGTGGATCTGTGTGTGTGGATCTGTGTGTGGATCTGTGTGTGTGGATCTGTGTGTGTGGATCTGTGTGTGTGTGGATCTGTGTGTGTGGATCTGTGTGTGTGGATCTGTGTGTGTGTGTGGATCTGTGTGTGTGTGGATCTGTGTGTGTGGATCTGTGTGTGTGGATCTGTGTGTGGATCTGTGTGTGTGTGGATCTGTGTGTGTGGATCTGTGTGTGTGGATCTGTGTGTGTGTGTGGATCTGTGTGTGTGGATCTGTGTGTGGATCTGTGTGTGTGTGGATCTGTGTGTGTGGATCTGTGTGTGTGTGGATCTGTGTGTGTGGATCTGTGTGTGTGTGGATCTGTGTGTGTGGATCTGTGTGTGTGTGTGGATCTGTGTGTGTGTGGATCTGTGTGTGTGGATCTGTGTGTGTGGATCTGTGTGTGTGGATCTGTGTGTGTGTGGATCTGTGTGTGTGGATCTGTGTGTCTGGATCTGTGTGTGTGTGGATCTGTGTGTGTGGATCTGTGTGTGGATCTGTGTGTGTGGATCTGTGTGTGTGGATCTGTGTGTGGATCTGTGTGTGTGTGGATCTGTGTGTGTGGATCTGTGTGTGTGGATCTGTGTGTGTGGATCTGTGTGTGTGTGGATCTGTGTGTGTGTGGATCTGTGTGTGTGGATCTGTGTGTGTGGATCTGTGTGTGTGGATCTGTGTGTGTGTGGATCTGTGTGTGTGTGGATCTGTGTGTGTGGATCTGTGTGTGTGGATCTGTGTGTGTGGATCTGTGTGTGGATCTGTGTGTGTGGATCTGTGTGTGTGGATCTGTGTGTGTGTGGATCTGTGTGTGTGGATCTGTGTGTGTGGATCTGTGTGTGTGGATCTGTGTGTGGATCTGTGTGTGGATCTGTGTGTGTGTGTGGATCTGTGAGTGTGTGGATCTGTGTGTGTGTGTGTGGATCTGTGTGTGTGTGGATCTGTGTGTGTGGATCTGTGAGTGTGTGGATCTGTGTGTGTGTGGATCTGTGTGTGTGGATCTGTGTGTGTGTGGATCTGTGTGTGTGTGGATCTGTGTGTGTGGATCTGTGTGTGTGGATCTGTGTGTGTGTGGATCTGTGTGTGTGGATCTGTGTGTGTGGATCTGTGTGTGTGGATCTGTGTGTGTGTGTAGATCTGTGTGTGTGTGGATCTGTGTGTGTGTGGATCTGTGTGTGTGGATCTGTGTGTGTGTGGATCTGTGTGTGGATCTGTGTGTGTGTGGATCTGTGTGTGTGTGTGTGGATCCGTGTGTGTGTGGATCTGTGTGTGGATCTGTGTGTGTGTGGATCTGTGTGTGTGTGTGTGGATCTGTGTGTGTGTGGATCTGTGTGTGTGGATCTGTGTGTGTGTGTGGATCTGTGTGTGTGGATCTGTGTGTGTGTGGATCTGTGTGTGTGGATCTGTGTGTGTGGATCTGTGTGTGTGGATCTGTGTGTGTGTGTGGATCTGTGTGTGTGGATCTGTGTGTGGATCTGTGTGTGTGTGGATCTGTGTGTGTGGATCTGTGTGTGGATCTGTGTGTGTGTGGATCTGTGTGTGTGGATCTGTGTGAGTGGATCTGTGTGTGTGGATCTGTGTGTGGATCTGTGTGTGGATCTGTGTGTGTGTGTGGATCTGTGAGTGTGTGGATCTGTGTGTGTGGATCTGTGTGTGTGTGGATCTGTGTGTGTGGATCTGTGTGTGTGGATCTGTGTGTGTGTGTGGATCTGTGAGTGTGTGGATCTGTGTGTGTGGATCTGTGTGTGTGGATCTGTGTGTGTGGATCTGTGTGTGTGTGTGGATCTGTGTGTGTGTGGATCTGTGTGTGTGTGGATCTGTGTGTGTGGATCTGTGTGTGTGGATCTGTGTGTGTGGATCTGTGTGTGTGTGTGGATCTGTGTGTGTGTGGATCTGTGTGTGTGGATCTGTGTGTGTGGATCTGTGTGTGTGGATCTGTGTGTGTGGATCTGTGTGTGTGTGGATCTGTGTGTGTGGATCTGTGTGTGTGGATCTGTGTGTGTGTGGATCTGTGTGTGTGGATCTGTGTGTGTGGATCTGTGTGTGTGTGGATCTGTGTGTGTGGATCTGTGTGTGTGGATCTGTGTGTGTGGATCTGTGTGTGTGTGTGGATCTGTGTGTGTGTGTGGATCTGTGTGTGGATCTGTGTGTGTGTGGATCTGTGTGTGTGTGTGGATCTGTGTGTGTGTGGATCTGTGTGTGTGGATCTGTGTGTGTGGATCTGTGTGTGTGTGGATCTGTGTGTGTGTGTGTGTGGATCTGTGTGTGTGTGGATCTGTGTGTGTGGATCTGTGTGTGTGGATCTGTGTGTGTGGATCTGTGTGTGTGTGTGGATCTGTGTGTGTGGATCTGTGTGTGTGGATCTGTGTGTGTGTGTGGATCTGTGTGTGTGGATCTGTGTGTGGATCTGTGTGTGTGTGGATCTGTGTGTGTGGATCTGTGTGTGTGGATCTGTGTGTGTGGATCTGTGTGTGTGGATCTGTGTGTGGATCTGTGTGTGCGTGGATCTGTGTGTGTGTGTGGATCTGTGAGTGTGTGGATCTGTGTGTGTGGATCTGTGTGTGTGGATCTGTGTGTGTGGATCTGTGTGTGGATCTGTGTGTGTGTGGATCTGTGTGTGTGTGTGGATCTGTGTGTGTGTGGATCTGTGTGTGTGGATCTGTGTGTGTGTGGATCTGTGTGTGTGGATCTGTGTGTGTGGATCTGTGTGTGTGGATCTGTGTGTGGATCTGTGTGTGTGTGGATCTGTGTGTGTGGATCTGTGTGTGTGTGGATCTGTGTGTGTGGATCTGTGTGTGTGGATCTGTGTGTGTGGATCTGTGTGTGGATCTGTGTGTGGATCTGTGTGTGTGTGTGGATCTGTGAGTGTGTGGATCTGTGTGTGTGTGTGGATCTGTGTGTGTGTGGATCTGTGTGTGTGGATCTGTGAGTGTGTGGATCTGTGTGTGTGGATCTGTGTGTGTGGATCTGTGTGTGTGTGGATCTGTGTGTGTGGATCTGTGTGTGTGGATCTGTGTGTGTGGATCTGTGTGTGTGAGGATCTGTGAGTGTGGATCTGTGTGTGTGGATCTGTGTGTGTGTGTGGATCTGTGTGTGTGTGGATCTGTGTGTGTGGATCTGTGTGTGTGGATCTGTGTGTGTGTGGATCTGTGTGTGTGGATCTGTGTGTGTGGATCTGTGTGTGTGGATCTGTGTGTGTGTGTGGATCTGTGTGTGTGGATCTGTGTGTGTGTGGATCTGTGTGTGTGTGTGTGTGGATCTGTGTGTGTGGATCTGTGTGTGGATCTGTGAGTGTGTGGATCTGTGTGTGTGTGGATCTGTGTGTGTGGATCTGTGTGTGTGGATCTGTGTGTGTGTGTGGATCTGTGTGTGTGTGGATCTGTGTATGTGGATCTGTGTGTGTGGATCTGTGTGTGTGTGGATCTGTGTGTGTGGATCTGTGTGTGTGTGTGGATCTGTGTGTGTGTGTGGATCTGTGTGTGTGTGGATCTGTGTGTGTGTGTGTGTGGATCTGTGTGTGTGGATCTGTGTGTGGATCTGTGTGTGTGTGGATCTGTGTGTGTGTGTGGATCTGTGTGTGTGTGGATCTGTGTGTGGATCTGTGTGTGTGGATCTGTGTGTGTGGATCTGTGTGTGGATCTGTGTGTGTGTGGATCTGTGTGTGTGTGTGTGTGGATCTGTGTGTGTGTGGATCTGTGTGTGTGGATCTGTGTGTGTGGATCTGTGTGTGTGGATCTGTGTGTGTGTGGATCTGTGTGTGTGAATGTGTGTGTGTGTGGATCTGTGTGTGGATCTGTGTGTGAATGTGTGTGTGTGTGTGGATCTGTGTGTGGATCTGTGTGTGAATGTGTGTGTGTGTGGATCTGTGTGTGTGTGGATCTGTGTGTGTGGATCTGTGTGTGGATCTGTGTGTGTGTGGATCTGTGTGTGTGGATCTGTGTGTGTGGATCTGTGTGTGTGGATCTGTGTGTGGATCTGTGTGTGGATCTGTGTGTGTGGATCTGTGTGTGTGTGGATCTGTGTGTGTGGATCTGTGTGTGTGGATCTGTGTGTGTGTGTGGATCTGTGTGTGTGTGGATCTGTGTGTGTGGATCTGTGTGTGTGTGGATCTGTGTGTGTGTGTGGATCTGTGTGTGTGTGGATCTGTGTGTGTGTGGATCTGTGTGTGGATCTGTGTGTGTGTGTGTGTGGATCTGTGTGTGTGTGTGGATCTGTGTGTGTGTGGATCTGTGTGTGGATCTGTGTGTGAATGTGTGTGTGTGTGGATCTGTGTGTGTGTGGATCTGTGTGTGTGTGGATCTGTGTGTGTGTGGATCTGTGTGTGGATCTGTGTGTGAATGTGTGTGTGTGTGGATCTGTGTGTGGATCTGTGTGTGTGTGGATCTGTGTGTGGATCTGTGTGTGAATGTGTGTGTGTGTGGATCTGTGTGTGGATCTGTGTGTGAATGTGTGTGTGTGTGGATCTGTGTGTGTGGATCTGTGTGTGTGGATCTGTGTGTGGATCTGTGTGTGTGTGGATCTGTGTGTGTGTGTGGATCTGTGAGTGTGTGGATCTGTGTGTGTGGATCTGTGTGTGGATCTGTGTGTGTGTGTGTGTGTGGATCTGTGTGTGTGTGGATCTGTGTGTGTGGATCTGTGTGTGTGGATCTGTGTGTGTGTGTGGATCTGTGTGTGGATCTGTGTGTGTGGATCTGTGTGTGTGGATCTGTGTGTGGATCTGTGTGTGTGTGGATCTGTGTGTGTGGATCTGTGTGTGTGGATCTGTGTGTGTGTGTGGATCTGTGTGTGTGGATCTGTGTGTGGATCTGTGTGTGTGTGGATCTGTGTGTGTGGATCTGTGTGTGGATCTGTGTGTGTGTGGATCTGTGTGTGTGGATCTGTGTGTGTGGATCTGTGTGTGTGGATCTGTGTGTGGATCTGTGTGTGTGGATCTGTGTGTGTGTGTGGATCTGTGTGTGTGTGGATCTGTGTGTGTGTGGATCTGTGTGTGTGGATCTGTGTGTGGATCTGTGTGTGTGTGGATCTGTGTGTGTGTGTGGATCTGTGTGTGTGTGGATCTGTGTGTGTGGATCTGTGTGTGTGGATCTGTGTGTGGATCTGTGTGTGTGGATCTGTGTGTGTGTGTGGATCTGTGTGTGTGTGGATCTGTGTGTGTGGATCTGTGTGTGTGTGTGGATCTGTGTGTGTGTGGATCTGTGTGTGTGGATCTGTGTGTGTGTGTGGATCTGTGTGTGTGTGGATCTGTGTGTGTGGATCTGTGTGTGCGTGGATCTGTGTGTGTGTGTGGATCTGTGTGTGTGTGGATCTGTGTGTGTGTGGATCTGTGTGTGTGGATCTGTGTGTGTGTGTGGATCTGTGTGTGTGTGGATCTGTGTGTGTGGATCTGTGTGTGTGGATCTGTGTGTGTGTGGATCTGTGTGTGTGTGGATCTGTGTGTGTGTGGATCTGTGTGTGTGGATCTGTGTGTGGATCTGTGTGTGTGTGGATCTGTGTGTGGATCTGTGTGTGTGTGGATCTGTGTGTGTGGATCTGTGTGTGTGGATCTGTGTGTGTGGATCTGTGTGTGGATCTGTGTGTGTGGATCTGTGTGTGGATCTGTGTGTGTGTGGATCTGTGTGTGGATCTGTGTGTGTGGATCTGTGTGTGTGGATCTGTGTGTGTGTGGATCTGTGTGTGGATCTGTGTGTGTGGATCTGTGTGTGGATCTGTGTGTGTGGATCTGTGTGTGTGGATCTGTGTGTGTGGATCTGTGTGTGTGTGGATCTGTGTGTGTGTGGATCTGTGTGTGTGGATCTGTGTGTGTGGATCTGTGTGTGTGTGGATCTGTGTGTGTGGATCTGTGTGTGTGGATCTGTGTGTGTGGATCTGTGTGTGTGGATCTGTGTGTGGATCTGTGTGTGTGGATCTGTGTGTGTGGATCTGTGTGTGTGGATCTGTGTGTGTGGATCTGTGTGTGTGGATCTGTGTGTGGATCTGTGTGTGCGTGGATCTGTGTGTGTGTGTGGATCTGTGAGTGTGTGGATCTGTGTGTGTGGATCTGTGTGTGTGGATCTGTGTGTGTGGATCTGTGTGTGTGTGTGGATCTGTGTGTGTGTGGATCTGTGTGTGTGGATCTGTGAGTGTGTGGATCTGTGTGTGTGTGGATCTGTGTGTGTGGATCTGTGTGTGTGGATCTGTGTGTGTGGATCTGTGTGTGTGTGTGGATCTGTGTGTGTGGATCTGTGTGTGTGGATCTGTGTGTGTGTGTGGATCTGTGTGTGTGTGTGGATCTGTGTGTGTGTGGATCTGTGTGTGGATCTGTGTGTGTGTGGATCTGTGTGTGTGTGGATCTGTGTGTGTGTGGATCTGTGTGTGTGGATCTGTGTGTGTGTGGATCTGTGTGTGGATCTGTGTGTGTGTGGATCTGTGTGTGTGGATCTGTGTGTGTGGATCTGTGTGTGTGGATCTGTGTGTGGATCTGTGTGTGTGTGTGGATCTGTGAGTGTGTGTGGATCTGTGAGTGTGTGGATCTGTGTGTGTGGATCTGTGTGTGGATCTGTGTGTGTGTGGATCTGTGTGTGTGTGTGGATCTGTGTGTGTGTGGATCTGTGTGTGTGGATCTGTGTGTGTGGATCTGTGTGTGTGGATCTGTGTGTGTGTGGATCTGTGTGTGTGTGTGTGTGGATCTGTGTGTGTGTGGATCTGTGTGTGTGGATCTGTGTGTGTGGATCTGTGTGTGTGGATCTGTGTGTGTGGATCTGTGTGTGGATCTGTGTGTGGATCTGTGTGTGGATCTGTGTGTGTGTGGATCTGTGTGTGGATCTGTGTGTGTGGATCTGTGTGTGTGTGTGTGTGGATCTGTGTGTGTGTGGATCTGTGTGTGTGGATCTGTGTGTGTGGATCTGTGTGTGGATCTGTGTGTGTGTGGATCTGTGTGTGTGTGGATCTGTGTGTGTGGATCTGTGTGTGTGGATCTGTGTGTGGATCTGTGTGTGTGTGTGGATCTGTGAGTGTGTGGATCTGTGTGTGTGTGGATCTGTGTGTGTGGATCTGTGTGTGTGGATCTGTGTGTGTGTGGATCTGTGTGTGTGTGGATCTGTGAGTGTGGATCTGTGTGTCTGGATCTGTGTGCGTGTGGGGATGTGTGTGTGTGTGGATCTGTGTGTGTGTGTCTGTGTGTGTGGATCTGTGTGTGGATCTGAGTGTCTGTGGGTGTGTGTGTGTGGAGCTGTGTGTGTGGATCTGCGTGTGGATCTGTGTGTGTGTGGATCTGTGTGTGTGGATCTGTGTGTGTGTGTGTGGATCTGTGTGTGTGTGGATCTGTGTGTGTGGATCTGTGTGTGTGGATCTGTGTGTGTGTGTGTGGATCTGTGTGTGTGTGGATCTGTGTGTGTGTGGATCTGTGTGTGTGGATCTGTGTGTGGATCTGTGTGTGTGGATCTGTGTGTGTGGATCTGTGTGTGTGTGGATCTGTGTGTGTGGATCTGTGTGTGTGGATCTGTGTGTGTGGATCTGTGTGTGTGGATCTGTGTGTCTGGATCTGTGTGTGTGTGGATCTCTGTGTGTTTGTGGATCTGCGTGTGTGCGGTTCTGTGTGTGTGGATCTGTGTGTGGAACTGGGTGTGAGTGGATCTGTGTGTGAGTGTGGATCTGTGTGTGTGGATCTGTGTGTGTGGATCTGTGTGTGGATCTGTGTGTGTGGATCTGTGTGTGTGGATCTGTGTGTGTGTGTGTGTGTGTGTGTGTGTGTGTGTGTGTGTGTGGATCTGTGTGTGTGGATCTGTGTGTGTGGATCTGTGTGTGTGTGGATCTGTGTGTGTGTGGATGTGTGTGTGTGGATCTGTGTGTGTGTGGATCTGTGTGTGTGGATCTGTGTGTGGATCTGTGTGTGTGTGGAGCTGTGTGTGTGTGTGGATCTGTGTGGGTGTGGATCTGTGTGTGTGGATCTGTGTGTGTGGATTTGTGTGTGTGTGGATCTGTGTGTGTGGATCTGTGTGTGTGTGTATCTGTGTGTGTGTGGATCTGTGTGTGTGGATCTGTGTGTGTGTGGATCTGTGTGTGTGGATCTGTGTGTGTGGATCTGTGTGTGTGTGTGGATCTGTGTGTGTGTGTGGATCTGTGTGTGTGTGGATCTGTGTGTGTGTGGATCTGTGTGTGGATCTGTGTGTGTGTGGATCTGTGTGTGTGTGTGGATCTGTGTGTGTGTGGATCTGTGTGTGTGGATCTGTGTGTGTGGATCTGTGTGTGTGTGGATCTGTGTGTGTGTGGATCTGTGTGTGTGTGTGTGTGTGTGGATCTGTGTGTGTGTGGATCTGTGCGTGTGGATCTGTGTGTGTGGATCTGTGTGTGTGGATCTGTGTGTGTGTGTGGATCTGTGTGTGTGTGTGGATCTGTGTGTCTGTGTGGATCTGTGTGTGTGTGGATCTGTGTGTGTGGATCTGTGTGTGTGGATCTGTGTGTGTGTGTGGATCTGTGTGTGTGTGTGGATCTGTGTGTGGATCTGTGTGTGTGTGGATCTGTGTGTGGATCTGTGTGTGGATCTGTGTGTGTGTGGATCTGTGTGTGTGGATCTGTGTGTGTGGATCTGTGTGTGGATCTGTGTGTGTGTGGATCTGTGTGTGTGGATCTGTGTGTGTGTGTGGATCTGTGTGTGTGTGGATCTGTGTGTGTGGATCTGTGTGTGTGGATCTGTGTGTGTGTGTGGATCTGTGTGTGTGTGGATCTGTGTGTGTGGATCTGTGTGTGGATCTGTGTGTGTGGATCTGTGTGTGTGGATCTGTGTGTGTGGATCTGTGTGTGGATCTGTGTGTGCGTGGATCTGTGTGTGTGTGTGGATCTGTGAGTGTGTGGATCTGTGTGTGTGGATCTGTGTGTGTGGATCTGTGTGTGTGTGGATCTGTGTGTGTGTGGATCTGTGTGTGTGGATCTGTGTGTGTGTGGATCTGTGTGTGTGGATCTGTGTGTGGATCTGTGTGTGTGTGGATCTGTGTGTGTGGATCTGTGTGTGGATCTGTGTGTGTGGATCTGTGTGTGTGGATCTGTGTGTGTGGATCTGTGTGTGTGGATCTGTGTGTGTGGATCTGTGTGTGTGTGGATCTGTGTGTGGATCTGTGTGTGTGTGTGGATCTGTGAGTGTGTGGATCTGTGTGTGTGTGTGGATCTGTGTGTGTGTGGATCTGTGTGTGTGGATCTGTGTGTGTGGATCTGTGAGTGTGTGGATCTGTGTGTGTGTGGATCTGTGTGTGTGGATCTGTGTGTGTGGATCTGTGTGTGGATCTGTGTGTGTGTGGATCTGTGTGTGTGTGTGGATCTGTGAGTGTGTGGATCTGTGTGTGTGGATCTGTGTGTGTGGATTTGTGTGTGTGGATCTGTGTGTGTGTGTGGATCTGTGTGTGTGTGGATCTGTGTGTGTGGATCTGTGTGTGGATCTGTGTGTGGATCTGTGTGTGGATCTGTGTGTGGATCTGTGTGTGTGTGGATCTGTGTGTGTGTGTGGATCTGTGTGTGGATCTGTGTGTGTGGATCTGTGTGTGTGGATCTGTGTGTGGATCTGTGTGTGTGGATCTGTGTGTGTGTGGATCTGTGTGTGGATCTGTGTGTGTGTGGATCTGTGTGTGTGGATCTGTGTGTGTGGATCTGTGTGTGGATCTGTGTGTGTGTGGATCTGTGTGTGTGGATCTGTGTGTGTGTGGATCTGTGTGTGTGTGTGGATCTGTGTGTGTGTGGATCTGTGTGTGGATCTGTGTGTGTGTGGATCCGTGTGTGTGTGGATCTGTGTGTGGATCCGTGTGTGTGTGGATCTGTGTGTGTGTGGATCTGTGTGTGGATCCGTGTGTGTGTGGATCTGTGTGTGGATCCGTGTGTGTGTGGATCTGTGTGTGGATCTGTGTGTGTGTGGATCTGTGTGTGTGTGGATCTGTGTGTGGATCTGTGTGTGTGTGGATCTGTGTGTGTGGATCTGTGTGTGTGTGTGGATCTGTGTGTGTGGATCTGTGTGTGTGGATCTGTGTGTGTGGATCTGTGTGTGTGTGGATCTGTGTGTGTGTGGATCTGTGTGTGTGGATCTGTGTGTGTGGATCTGTGTGTGTGTGGATCTGTGTGTGTGTGTGGATCTGTGTGTGTGGATCTGTGTGTGTGGATCTGTGTGTGTGGATCTGTGTGTGTGTGGATCTGTGTGTGTGGATCTGTGTGTGTGGATCTGTGTGTGGATCTGTGTGTGTGTGGATCTGTGTGTGTGTGTGGATCTGTGAGTGTGTGGATCTGTGTGTGTGGATCTGTGTGTTTGGATCTGTGTGTGTGTGTGGATCTGTGTGTGTGTGGATCTGTGTGTGTGGATCTGTGTGTGTGGATCTGTGTGTGTGTGTGGATCTGTGTGTGTGTGGATCTGTGTGTGTGGATCTGTGTGTGTGGATCTGTGTGTGTGGATCTGTGTGTGGATCTGTGTGTGTGTGGATCTGTGTGTGTGGATCTGTGTGTGTGGATCTGTGTGTGTGGATCTGTGTGTGTGTGGATCTGTGTGTGTGTGTGGATCTGTGTGTGTGTGGATCTGTGTGTGTGGATCTGTGTGTGTGGATCTGTGTGTGTGTGGATCTGTGTGTGTGTGTGGATCTGTGTGTGTGTGTGGATCTGTGAGTGTGTGGATCTGTGTGTGTGTGTGGATCTGTGTGTGAATCTGTGTGTGTGTGGATCTGTGTGTGTGGATCTGTGTGTGTGGATCTGTGTGTGGATCTGTGTGTGTGGATCTGTGTGTGTGTGGATCTGTGTGTGTGGATCTGTGTGTGTGGATCTGTGTGTGGATCTGTGTGTGTGGATCTGTGTGTGGATCTGTGTGTGTGTGGATCTGTGTGTGTGGATCTGTGTGTGTGGATCTGTGTGTGGATCTGTGTGTGTGTGGATCTGTGTGTGTGGATCTGTGTGTGTGGATCTGTGTGTGTGTGGATCTGTGTGTGTGTGGATCTGTGTGTGTGTGGATCTGTGTGTGTGGATCTGTGTGTGTGGATCTGTGTGTGGATCTGTGTGTGTGGATCTGTGTGTGGATCTGTGTGTGGATCTGTGTGTGTGGATCTGTGTGTGTGGATCTGTGTGTGGATCTCTGTGTGGATCTCTGTGTGGATCTGTGTGTGGATCTGTGTGTGTGGATCTGTGTGTGTGGATCTGTGTGTGGATCTGTGTGTGTGTGGATCTGTGTGTGTGTGGATCTGTGTGTGTGTGGATCTGTGTGTGTGGATCTGTGTGTGTGGATCTGTGTGTGTGTGTGTGGATCTGTGTGTGTGTGTGGATCTGTGTGTGTGGATCTGTGTGTGTGTGTGGATCTGTGTGTGTGTGGATCTGTGTGTGTGGATCTGTGTGTGTGTGTGTGTGGATCTGTGTGTGTGGATCTGTGTGTGTGTGGATCTGTGTGTGTGTGTGGATCTGTGTGTGTGTGGATCTGTGTGTGTGGATCTGTGTGTGTGGATCTGTGTGTGGATCTGTGTGTGTGTGGATCTGTGTGTGTGTGGATCTGTGTGTGTGTGTGGATCTGTGTGTGTGTGTGGATCTGTGTGTGTGGATCTGTGTGTGTGTGGATCTGTGTGTGTGTGTGGATCTGTGTGTGTGTGGATCTGTGTGTGTGTGTGGATCTGTGTGTGTGTGGATCTGTGTGTGTGGATCTGTGTGTGTGGATCTGTGTGTGGATCTGTGTGTGTGTGGATCTGTGTGTGTGTGTGGATCTGTGTGTGTGTGTGGATCTGTGTGTGTGTGGATCTGTGTGTGTGTGTGGATCTGTGTGTGTGTGGATCTGTGTGTGGATCTGTGTGTGCGTGGATCTGTGTGTGTGGATCTGTGTGTGTGTGGATCTGTGTGTGTGTGGATCTGTGTGTGGATCTGTGAGTGTGTGGATCTGTGTGTGTGTGTGGATCTGTGTGTGTGTGGATCTGTGTGTGTGGATCTGTGAGTGTGTGGATCTGTGTGTGTGTGGATCTGTGTGTGTGGATCTGTGTGTGTGGATCTGTGTGTGTGTGTGGATCTGTGTGTGTGGATCTGTGTGTGTGGATCTGTGTGTGTGTGGATCTGTGTGTGTGGATCCGTGTGTGTGGATCTGTGTGTGTGTGTGTGGATCTGTGTGTGTGTGTGGATCTGTGTGTGTGGATCTGTGTGTGTGGATCTGTGTGTGTGGATCTGTGTGTGGATCTGTGTGTGTGTGGATCTGTGTGTGTGTGTGTGTGGATCTGTGTGTGTGTGGATCTGTGTGTGTGGATCTGTGTGTGTGGATCTGTGTGTGTGTGGATCTGTGTGTGTGGATCTGTGTGTGTGTGGATCTGTGTGTGTGGATCTGTGTGTGTGGATCTGTGTGTGTGTGTGGATCTGTGTGTGTGTGTGGATCTGTGCGTGTGGATCTGTGTGTGTGGATCTGTGTGTGGATCTGTGTGTGTGTGGATCTGTGTGTGTGGATCTGTGTGTGTGTGGATCTGTGTGTGTGGATCTGTGTGTGTGGATCTGTGTGTGTGGATCTGTGTGTGGATCTGTGTGTGGATCTGTGTGTGTGTGTGGATCTGTGAGTGTGTGGATCTGTGTGTGTGTGTGGATCTGTGTGTGTGTGGATCTGTGTGTGTGGATCTGTGAGTGTGTGGATCTGTGTGTGTGTGGATCTGTGTGTGTGGATCTGTGTGTGTGGATCTGTGTGTGTGTGTGGATCTGTGTGTGTGTGTGGATCTGTGTGTGTGTGGATCTGTGTGTGTGGATCTGTGTCTGGATCTGTGTGTGTGTGGATCTGTGTGTGTGTGTGGATCTGTGTGTGTGTGGATCTTTGTGTGTGGATCTGTGTGTGTGGATCTGTGTGTGTGTGGATCTGTGTGTGTGGATCTGTGTGTGTGGATCTGTGTGTGTGGATCTGTGTGTGTGTGTGGATCTGTGTGTGTGTGTGGATCTGTGTGTGTGTGGATCTGTGTGTGTGGATCTGTGTGTGGATCTGTGTGTGTGTGGATCTGTGTGTGTGTGTGGATCTGTGTGTGTGTGGATCTGTGTGTGTGGATCTGTGTGTGTGGATCTGTGTGTGTGTGTGGATCTGTGTGTGTGTGGATCTGTGTGTGTGGATCTGTGTGTGTGGATCTGTGTGTGTGTGGATCTGTGTGTGTGGATCTGTGTGTGTGGATCTGTGTGTGTGTGTGGATCTGTGTGTGTGTGTGGATCTGTGTGTGTGTGGATCTGTGTGTGTGTGGATCTGTGTGTGGATCTGTGTGTGTGTGGATCTGTGTGTGTGTGGATCTGTGTGTGTGGATCTGTGTGTGTGGATCTGTGTGTGTGTGTGGATCTGTGTGTGTGTGGATCTGTGTGTGTGGATCTGTGTGTGTGGATCTGTGTGTGTGGATCTGTGTGTGGATCTGTGTGTGTGTGTGGATCTGTGTGTGTGGATCTGTGTGTGTGTGGATCTGTGTGTGTGTGTGTGTGGATCTGTGTGTGTGTGGATCTGTGTGTGTGGATCTGTGTGTGTGGATCTGTGTGTGTGTGTGGATCTGTGTGTGTGTGGATCTGTGTGTGTGGATCCGTGTGTGTGGATCTGTGTGTGTGTGTGTGGATCTGTGTGTGTGTGTGGATCTGTGTGTGTGGATCTGTGTGTGTGGATCTGTGTGTGTGGATCTGTGTGTGGATCTGTGTGTGTGTGGATCTGTGTGTGTGTGTGTGGATCTGTGTGTGTGGATCTGTGTGTGTGGATCTGTGTGTGTGTGGATCTGTGTGTGTGGATCTGTGTGTGTGTGGATCTGTGTGTGTGGATCTGTGTGTGTGGATCTGTGTGTGTGTGTGGATCTGTGTGTGTGTGTGGATCTGTGTGTGTGTGGATCTGTGTGTGGATCTGTGTGTGTGTGGATCTGTGTGTGTGGATCTGTGTGTGTGGATCTGTGTGTGTGGATCTGTGTGTGTGTGTGGATCTGTGTGTGTGTGTGGATCTGTGTGTGGATCTGTGTGTGTGTGGATCTGTGTGTGTGTGGATCTGTGTGTGGATCTGTGTGTGTGTGGATCTGTGTGTGTGGATCTGTGTGTGTGGATCTGTGTGTGGATCTGTGTGTGTGTGGATCTGTGTGTGTGGATCTGTGTGTGTGGATCTGTGTGTGTGTGTGGATCTGTGTGTGTGGATCTGTGTGTGTGGATCTGTGTGTGTGGATCTGTGTGTGTGTGTGGATCTGTGTGTGTGTGGATCTGTGTGTGTGGATCTGTGTGTGTGGATCTGTGTGTGTGGATCTGTGTGTGTGTGTGGATCTGTGTGTGTGGATCTGTGTGTGGATCTGTGTGTGTGTGGATCTGTGTGTGTGGATCTGTGTGTGGATCTGTGTGTGTGTGGATCTGTGTGTGTGGATCTGTGTGTGGATCTGTGTGTGTGTGGATCTGTGTGTGTGGATCTGTGTGTGTGGATCTGTGTGTGGATCTGTGTGTGCGTGGATCTGTGTGTGTGTGTGGATCTGTGAGTGTGTGGATCTGTGTGTGTGGATCTGTGTGTGTGGATCTGTGTGTGTGGATCTGTGTGTGTGTGGATCTGTGTGTGTGTGGATCTGTGTGTGTGGATCTGTGTGTGTGTGGATCTGTGTGTGTGGATCTGTGTGTGTGGATCTGTGTGTGTGTGGATCTGTGTGTGTGGATCTGTGTGTGTGTGGATCTGTGTGTGTGGATCTGTGTGTGTGGATCTGTGTGTGTGGATCTGTGTGTGGATCTGTGTGTGTGTGTGGATCTGTGAGTGTGTGGATCTGTGTGTGTGTGTGGATCTGTGTGTGTGTGGATCTGTGTGTGTGGATCTGTGAGTGTGTGGATCTGTGTGTGTGTGGATCTGTGTGTGTGGATCTGTGTGTGTGGATCTGTGTGTGGATCTGTGTGTGTGTGGATCTGTGTGTGTGTGTGGATCTGTGAGTGTGTGGATCTGTGTGTGTGGATCTGTGTGTGTGGATCTGTGTGTGTGGATCTGTGTGTGTGTGTGGATCTGTGTGTGTGTGGATCTGTGTGTGTGGATCTGTGTGTGGATCTGTGTGTGGATCTGTGTGTGTGTGGATCTGTGTGTGTGTGTGGATCTGTGTGTGGATCTGTGTGTGTGGATCTGTGTGTGTGGATCTGTGTGTGGATCTGTGTGTGTGGATCTGTGTGTGTGTGGATCTGTGTGTGGATCTGTGTGTGTGTGGATCTGTGTGTGTGGATCTGTGTGTGTGGATCTGTGTGTGGATCTGTGTGTGTGGATCTGTGTGTGTGTGTGGATCTGTGTGTGTGTGTGGATCTGTGTGTGTGTGGATCTGTGTGTGTGGATCTGTGTGTGTGTGTGGATCTGTGTGTGTGGATCTGTGTGTGGATCTGTGTGTGTGTGGATCTGTGTGTGTGTGTGGATCTGTGTGTGGATCTGTGTGTGTGTGGATCTGTGTGTGTGGATCTGTGTGTGTGGATCTGTGTGTGGATCTGTGTGTGTGTGGATCTGTGTGTGTGTGGATCTGTGTGTGGATCTGTGTGTGTGTGGATCTGTGTGTGTGTGGATCTGTGTGTGGATCTGTGTGTGTGTGTGGATCTGTGTGTGTGTGGATCTGTGTGTGGATCTGTGTGTGTGTGTGGATCTGTGTGTGTGTGTGTGGATCTGTGTGTGTGTGGATCTGTGTGTGTGTGGATCTGTGTGTGTGTGTGGATCTGTGTGTGTGTGTGTGGATCTGTGTGTGTGTGGATCTGTGTGTGTGTGTGTGGATCTGTGTGTGTGTGGATCTGTGTGTGTGTGTGGATCTGTGTGTGTGTGGATCTGTGTGTGTGTGGATTTGTGTGTGTGTGTGTGGATCTGTGTGTGTGTGGATCTGTGTGTGTGTGGATCTGTGTGTGTGTGTGGATCTGTGTGTGTGTGTGTGGATCTGTGTGTGTGTGGATCTGTGTGTGTGTGTGTGGATCTGTGTGTGTGTGGATCTGTGTGTGGATCTGTGTGTGTGTGTGGATCTGTGAGTGTGTGGATCTGTGTGTGTGGATCTGTGTGTGTGGATCTGTGTGTGTGGATCTGTGTGTGTGTGTGGATCTGTGTGTGTGTGGATCTGTGTGTGTGGATCTGTGTGTGTGTGGATCTGTGTGTGTGGATCTGTGTGTGTGGATCTGTGTGTGTGTGGATCTGTGTGTGTGGATCTGTGTGTGTGTGGATCTGTGTGTGTGGATCTGTGTGTGTGGATCTGTGTGTGTGGATCTGTGTGTGGATCTGTGTGTGTGTGGATCTGTGAGTGTGTGGATCTGTGTGTGTGTGTGGATCTGTGTCTGTGTGGATCTGTGTGTGTGGATCTGTGTGTGTGGATCTGTGAGTGTGTGGATCTGTGTGTGTGTGGATCTGTGTGTGTGGATCTGTGTGTGGATCTGTGTGTGTGTGGATCTGTGTGTGTGTGTGGATCTGTGAGTGTGTGGATCTGTGTGTGTGGATCTGTGTGTGTGGATCTGTGTGTGTGTGTGGATCTGTGTGTGTGTGGATCTGTGTGTGTGGATCTGTGTGTGGATCTGTGTGTGGATCTGTGTGTGGATCTGTGTGTGGATCTGTGTGTGTGTGGATCTGTGTGTGTGTGTGGATCTGTGTGTGGATCTGTGTGTGTGGATCTGTGTGTGTGGATCTGTGTGTGGATCTGTGTGTGTGGATCTGTGTGTGTGTGGATCTGTGTGTGGATCTGTGTGTGTGTGGATCTGTGTGTGTGGATCTGTGTGTGTGGATCTGTGTGTGTGGATCTGTGTGTGTGTGGATCTGTGTGTGTGGATCTGTGTGTGTGGATCTGTGTGTGGATCTGTGTGTGTGGATCTGTGTGTGTGTGTGGATCTGTGTGTGTGTGTGGATCTGTGTGTGTGTGGATCTGTGTGTGTGGATCTGTGTGTGTGTGTGGATCTGTGTGTGTGGATCTGTGTGTGGATCTGTGTGTGTGTGGATCTGTGTGTGTGTGTGGATCTGTGTGTGGATCTGTGTGTGTGTGGATCTGTGTGTGTGGATCTGTGTGTGTGGATCTGTGTGTGGATCTGTGTGTGTGTGGATCTGTGTGCGTGTGGATCTGTGTGTGGATCTGTGTGTGTGTGGATCTGTGTGTGTGTGGATCTGTGTGTGTGTGTGGATCTGTGTGTGTGTGGATCTGTGTGTGTGTGGATCTGTGTGTGTGTGGATCTGTGTGTGTGTGGATCTGTGTGTGTGTGTGTGGATCTGTGTGTGTGTGGATCTGTGTGTGTGTGTGTGGATCTGTGTGTGTGTGGATCTGTGTGTGTGTGTGGATCTGTGTGTGTGTGGATCTGTGTGTGTGTGTGGATCTGTGTGTGTGTGTGGATCTGTGTGTGTTTGGATCTGTGTGTGTGTGTGTGGATCTGTGTGTGTGTGGATCTGTGTGTGTGTGTGGATCTGTGTGTGTGTGGATCTGTGTGTGTGTGTGGATCTGTGTGTGTGTGTGTGGATCTGTGTGTGTGTGGATTTGTGTGTGTGTGTGTGGATCTGTGTGTGTGTGTGGATCTGTGTGTGTGTGTGTGGATCTGTGTGTGTGTGGATCTGTGTGTGTGTGTGGATCTGTGTGTGTGTGTGTGGATCTGTGTGTGTGTGGATTTGTGTGTGTGTGTGTGGATCTGTGTGTGTGTGGATCTGTGTGTGTGTGGATCTGTGTGTGTGTGTGGATCTGTGTGTGTGTGTGTGGATCTGTGTGTGTGTGGATCTGTGTGTGTGTGTGTGGATCTGTGTGTGTGTGGATCTGTGTGTGGATCTGTGTGTGTGTGTGGATCTGTGAGTGTGTGGATCTGTGTGTGTGGATCTGTGTGTGTGGATCTGTGTGTGTGGATCTGTGTGTGTGTGTGGATCTGTGTGTGTGTGGATCTGTGTGTGTGGATCTGTGTGTGTGTGGATCTGTGTGTGTGGATCTGTGTGTGTGGATCTGTGTGTGTGTGGATCTGTGTGTGTGGATCTGTGTGTGTGTGGATCTGTGTGTGTGGATCTGTGTGTGTGGATCTGTGTGTGTGGATCTGTGTGTGTGGATCTGTGTGTGGATCTGTGTGTGTGTGGATCTGTGAGTGTGTGGATCTGTGTGTGTGTGTGGATCTGTGTCTGTGTGGATCTGTGTGTGTGGATCTGTGTGTGTGGATCTGTGAGTGTGTGGATCTGTGTGTGTGTGGATCTGTGTGTGTGGATCTGTGTGTGGATCTGTGTGTGTGTGGATCTGTGTGTGTGTGTGGATCTGTGAGTGTGTGGATCTGTGTGTGTGGATCTGTGTGTGTGGATCTGTGTGTGTGGATCTGTGTGTGTGTGTGGATCTGTGTGTGTGTGGATCTGTGTGTGTGGATCTGTGTGTGGATCTGTGTGTGGATCTGTGTGTGGATCTGTGTGTGGATCTGTGTGTGTGTGTGTGTGTGTGTGGATCTGTGTGTGGATCTGTGTGTGTGGATCTGTGTGTGTGGATCTGTGTGTGGATCTGTGTGTGTGGATCTGTGTGTGTGTGGATCTGTGTGTGGATCTGTGTGTGTGGATCTGTGTGTGTGGATCTGTGTGTGTGTGGATCTGTGTGTGGATCTGTGTGTGTGTGGATCTGTGTGTGTGGATCTGTGTGTGTGGATCTGTGTGTGGATCTGTGTGTGTGGATCTGTGTGTGTGTGTGGATCTGTGTGTGTGTGTGGATCTGTGTGTGTGTGTATCTGTGTGTGTGGATCTGTGTGTGTGTGTGGATCTGTGTGTGTGGATCTGTGTGTGGATCTGTGTGTGTGTGGATCTGTGTGTGTGTGTGGATCTGTGTGTGGATCTGTGTGTGTGTGGATCTGTGTGTGTGTGTGGATCTGTGTGTGGATCTGTGTGTGTGGATCTGTGTGTGTGGATCTGTGTGTGTGGATCTGTGTGTGGATCTGTGTGTGTGTGGATCTGTGTGTGGATCTGTGTGTGTGTGGATCTGTGTGAATGTGTGTGTGTGTGTGTGAATGTGTGTGTGTGTGAATGTGTGTGTGTGTGGATCTGTGTGTGTGTGGATCTGTGTGTGTGTGGATCTGTGTGTGTGTGTGTGGATCTGTGTGTGTGTGTGTGTGTGTGTGTGGATCTGTGTGTGTGGATCTGTGTGTGTGTGTGGATCTGTGTGTGTGTGGATCTGTGTGTGTGTGGATCTGTGTGTGTGTGTGTGGATCTGTGTGTGTGTGGATCTGTGTGTGTGTGTGTGGATCTGTGTGTGTGTGGATCTGTGTGTGTGTGTGGATCTGTGTGTGTGTGTGTGTGTGTGTGTGTGGATCTGTGTGGATCTGTGTGTGTGTGTGGATCTGTGTGTGTGTGTGTGTGTGTGTGTGGATCTGTGTGGATCTGTGTGTGTGTGTGGATCTGTGTGTGTGTGTGTGGATCTGTGTGTGTGTGTGGATCTGTGTGTGTGTGTGTGTGTAGTGTTTTGACAAAATGAGCCTTGTTTTTAAAATTGTGCTTAAGCGATTGTAAAAAACTGTAACTCTTTGGGATGATTTCCTCTCGTGTTTGTTCCACTGTTCCTGCTGAATTGGTGCAGGTTTAGGTTTTATACCAGAGTAATCTAAACCTTTATCCAAAAAAAAACTCACAGTGGAATAAAATCATTATCCAGACAGTGGTCAGAGATAAGGTTAGAAAAACACAGGAGTATATGTGTGTGTGTGTAAGAGAGAGAGAGAGAGAGAGAGAGAGAGAGAGAGAGAGAGAGACTGTGAGAGCATTGATGAGATAATCAGGCTGTAGGGAACGTGAGGAATTCCACATCTACTGTAAGAGGACAGGCGCTGAGTGTTAATGAAGGACTGAGCCTTGGTCAGGAATCTGTGAGTCCTCAGCAGTGTGTTAGTGTGCTATTGTGTGTGTGTGTGTGTGTGTGTGTGTGGTCTGTGTACCAGTGCTTTACAGACACACATTAAAGGCAGAACTCTCCATGTTCTCCGTCTCACGTGTCATGGTTCTGGTGGTGTTTTGGATTTTCCTGGCTAAAGTGTATGAGATGTTTCTCTGCTCCGAAGTGTGTGTAGCTCATCTGCTTTCTCTGGCCCGTCGTTCTGTTCAGAGTTCATGAGCTCCTGTGTGTTTTAGATATAAATGTAGTGGTTAAATGCACTTCCGGGTAAAAGTGATGATTTCTTTAATAGCTTTTCTTTTAGATCTGCAGCTCGACTCTCAGCGACACGATCAAGATCATGGAGTGCAGAGCTGCTGAGGTGACTGAGGTGAAGTGTAAACTCTTCTGTCCTGAAGATGAAGAAAACAGTGAAGTTCCAGCTTCACCTCTTTACTGTTATTAAATACACAATGATCCATCAAGGACACAACATTTGTTTATTAGGGAAGCATCTGTGCATGAGCGGTTGCTATAGAAACAATAACATATTACAAGTTTTTTTTAAAGTGAGGCAGTAACTCAGGTGCTGAATCTTCAGACCAAATCTGTAAATCTTAACTTCTTCACATTTACATTTCTGGCATTTGGCAGATGCTCTTATCCAGAGCCACGTCCAAAAGTGCTTTAACTCTCTATCTATGAATACACTGGTTCAATAGGTTACAGACTTAGGATTTCATTAGTCTAAACACAGAGTTTTATTTTTTGTTTTTAATATGTACGTACAACATAGAAGTGTTTTTAGGCATCATTTATTTGTGTCTTGGTTGAAGATTTAAGGATTTAACAAATCTAATGTTTGTTAAATAATGTTTTCATATGATTGATGATGTTTTCACCACAGGAGGAGTGAAAGGAGTAGAAATATAGTACAGAGACTACTTGTGCCTGTGAGCATCATAAGAGTTAGACAGAAAAAGATTAAACTTGATTTGTTAAGATTGACTTAAGATTGATTTGTTCCCTATTTTTCAGATACGAAAGACCTCAAATGAGAAGGATGGGCCACTGACTTCAAATAAAACTAGTTCATCCCAACAGAGTGTTTCAGCAGCTCTTTTTAGTGCATCAATGTACAAACGTGACTCTAAAGAACAGCTGACTAAGGAGGAGGCCATAGCAAGATAGATTGGCCACACAGGATTACCCGTCACGACAACTGAAGATGAGGACTTTATCTTAATGATGGAGACAGTAGATAGGAGGCTGATGGTTCCAAAGAAAAGTAAAATAAGCAATCTGATTGGCAAACAATTTTTTTTTTCTTAGCGTTTGTCCCGCACACTTGCAGGTCTGCTGTTTTGTAGTGGCTCGATCGACCCGTGTGATTTGGCACAGGTTTTACACCGGATGCCCTTCCTGTCGCAACCCTCCCATTTTTGGCTTGGGACCGGCACTGAGAGTCTACTCTTCAGCGGCTGGGATGGTGCCCTGCCCGGCAACAAGAGTGCGGGATCCTGCCGCTGGACCACCAGGAGGAATCTGATTGCCAAACAATATGAAGATGAAAAACAAAAAATCAAAAAGAGACTGTCTGCTGTCAGGAACATATCTACAGGCATTGACTTGTGGACAATAAAAGGACCATCTGCTTCATTCCTTGCCATAAGTTCATGCTACTTTTGTACTGAACAAAATAAACCTGAACACATATTATTAAACCTTGAAGAAGTAGCCCACACACACACACACACACACACACACACACACTGCACAGTCAATCAAAATACCAAAGGGAAAGATCCTTACAATTATAACAGACAATGGAAGTAATATGGTCGCGGCATTTAAACAGATCACAGCAGAAGAAGACACCAGCTCTGGCTCTGAAGACTCCACTGGGGTAGAAAATGACTCTGATTCGGAAACAGATGATGATGACCTGCGTTCAGTGTGTTTTATTTGTTATTCTTTTGCATGATAGTCGATGAATATGAGATGATGAAATATCGATACTGTGTGCTCTAGTGGTGTATCTTATTCTTTTCATGTTTACAATGTATTTGTAATGTTATGCAAAAGGATTTCCATCATGCAGATATAAATTTGAGGGTTAAATGTGTTGTATTTCTCTTGTTAGGTATCATCATGTTGACAGAACACCATGTGTGCTGCATACCTTACAACTGGTGGTAACCATGATGCAGAAGAAGGCATGTGTCAAAAGAATCCTTGATAAAGCAAGGTCCGTGGTAAAGCTGTTTCGTAAGTCATCTATAGCAACACGTGTGGCCTTCCTGTTGTAAATGACTGCCCCACACACTGGTCGAGCACATTCAACATTTTCACCCGACTTCTCAAAAAAAAGAACTCAGTCTCCCAAACAGCATGTGATGGGACAGCTTGCTTCCAAGTGAATGGCAAAAGCTTACATCTTTGCATGAGCTACTGCTGCCTTTTGCAGAACATACCAGAACCCTTCAGAGTGACACTATGTCCATGTCCCTTGTGGTCCCAGCCCTCTATGATCTATTCTGCCACCTTGCTGACTTTGAAAAGAACACTACCTACAGAGACCTTTCCACTCCTGCACAGAAAATGAAAACCAGTGTGAACCAGCGTTTTGCTTGGCTCTTGGATCCAAGTGGTGAAAAGTTCTCATCACTTGCAACAGCTGCCTGCTTTCTCAATCCTACTGTCTGTGGCTGATGACAATATTGCTATATCTGCTACACACACACACAAGATGAGGATCAGTCTGAAGATGATGCACAAGAGGAAAATCCTGAGGAACCAGAAGATGCACCGTCCTCATCAAAGCTGCAGTTTCTTTCAAAATGCCGCAGAAGGCCTAGACAGAAGACCTCAATGAGCAGCATGAGGGAGCAGATCAGAAAGTAAAGGAAGAGCTTTCACAGCAACCCATCACTGAAGAAATAAGAGTAGACTTTTGGTTGGCAAAAAGTGACACTTTTTATCACAGGTTGAAACCTTTTGCTTTAGACCTGTTGGCTATGACAGCTTCTCAAGCCTTTCCAGAAAGGGTTTTCAGTGTCACAGGTGACCTCACTAGAGGTTGGCGCAATAAAGCAAGGGTCACATTGGTACGAAGTGCTTTCCTTAAAATGAATCGAACCAAATAGAACAGTTGTACTGACTGCCACTCATACTGTCAGTTCTTATAGCAACAACATGCTCATTCTCAGTGTATCTTTACAGGTCTGTTAGTGTAATTTGATATTAACCTCTACTGTCAATGCTGAAAATACGATGAGTTGGTTTTTAGTTCCATGCATTGTTGGCATTGTAACCTAGCAGGTTTTATTTTAATACTGAATTAGCACCAGAATAATGTTTTGTTCTGTTTTGTTGAGGTGTCAGAAGGAAGGGGCTGTTTCAGTACATTTGTTGTTGAACATATTCCTTATGATATAAATAAACTGTTTATTGTTAACAGAGAAGTACAGATTCAGGTCATTCTTTCAGGTCATACAGTATTTGCAATGGCATTACTGACAAATACAGTTTTTTCTTTTTATTCAGTTTTTCTTGAAGAATGAAGAATGTCATATGCAAGTTATAAACCATGCATATCTAATTTTTGGTCTTTTTTGGAGAGGCTATATTCCATATATTTAATGAGACTTGGTTTTATTTCATTTTAAGTTAGAATATTTTGTATATTACAATACTTTAACTAAATTACACTTAAATTAAACCCAATATATTTTAGTCAACTAAATCTACTGTAGATTTGGTCGACTAAAATCTTATGCTATTTAGTCAACTAAAACTAGACTAAAACAATGCAGATGAATAAAATATAGACTAAAACTAAAAGACTATGACTAAAACTAAATTAAAATCTGCTGTCAATATTAACACTGTCTAGATGTAGACCTACCTCTGACCCTGAGAGATGGTGGGACCAGTGGAGCAGCACTAGTGGACCTGAGGGAGCCACCAGACACGCTGAGATTCGGGCAGAAGCTGTGGTATCTGAGGGAGGGAAGGAGAAGATAAATTGGGTGTCATCGGCATAGCAGTGGTATGAAAAGCCATGTGAGGATATAACTTCACCAAGAGAGTGAGCGTAGAGGGAGAAAAGGAGAAAACCAAGTACTGAGCCTTGTGGGACACCAGTAGAGAGTCTGTGTGGAGCAGATGTCCATCCCCTCCATGTTACCAGATATAAGCGACCATCCAGGTAGGAAGCAAACCATTCCCATGCTGTTCCAGGAACAGTGAAGCTCAAAAGTAGTAAAGAACTTACCAGCAACTCAGACAGGTGCCAGTAAGTGAGTTTTTGTCGTTGGAGGAGGACGAGGAAGCACAAAAAGGAGAATGAGATCCAGGACACTTTAGTTCACCGAGTGGTCAGCCATGGTTTGAGCTTCAGGGAGGCTGGGCAGAAGGTCCACTACATTGTAGCCAGAGACATGAGGACATTTCCAAATGAGACTAGGTAAGTAAGCCTACATACCACTGCACTCAGAACACTGCAACATTTCATTTTATACTGAAAGACATCCTGCCCCCAGTCTGGTCCACTACTGCTTCATGACCATCTGTAAATTTTGATGTTCACTGTTTTGGAAAAGAAATAAATTCCCCCTGTAGCGCGTATGTGTGAGGGCTATGACGAGCTGCTGCACACTTCACTGCACACTGACCACACAAGAACGTTTTACATCCTCCGTGTGTACAGGAATAATCATCTGATGATGTGTGTGTGTGTGTGTGTGTGTGTGTGTGTGTGTGAAGTGTTGATGTGTGAGTTAAACTGCACTGGATTAAGTGTGTAAGCTTTATCTAGATAAATGTGATGTTCTGCTGGTGGTGTGAGTTCCGGGGTTTGTGTGGAGAGTTTAGAGAAAAGGAGCCATAATAAATGAATAAACCTGCAGCTGCTTTGCTGTTCCAGAGAATTAATCAACACTTTCTGACCAATCAGTGTGCAGAACTCAGCAACGCTGTGGTGTGATAAAAAAATGAATGGTTTATATGTGTCTCCTGGGCTAACTGTGACTGTTACAGAGTGTGAGAAAGTGTGAGAAATCAGAGGTTCTTCTGAGTAACGATCCTGAGGAACAGGCGAGACAGAGAGAGAGAGAGTGCTCTCTGTGCTGCTGATCCAGCAGTGTGTATTTATAAAGGTTTATTTCAGTAACACACTGAGCTTTACAAGCTGATACACCTCTGACTCCAGTCCAGGACTCATGAGTAAACAGAGGACACACACACACACACACACACGTACATACACACACGTACACACACAAAAATACACACACTCACATGTACATACACATACCTACACACACAAACACACACACATATACACACACACACACACAAATACACATACATACATACACACACACTAACACACACATACAAACGTACACACACCACTTACACACATATATTCACACCCCTGTACCCATACACACACACACACACACACATGCACACAGACACACATACTGTACATATTCCATTTACACACCTCTGTACCCACCTACACACACACTCACACACCCACCCAAACACAACACACACACATATACACACCCCTGAAAACACACACAGACACACATTCAGCAAAATGACCATGAACCTCAAATGACTATTTCAGCCACATATTGACTTCTCACTTTAACATTTCCTCTTTCTCCTCGCAGACTCTAACAACCAAACTGTGTGTATGTGTGTGTGTGTGTCTATATGTGTGTGTGTGTGAGTGTGTGTGTGTTTTGATTACAGTAACAGTAAACATCTCTACAGTTCAGTAATGTAACTGTTAATCAGTGAATACACAATAAATACATTCCTGTATCTTCAGTGCCTGTGTTACTCTGGACTCTTTAATAATTCCGGACAGTGGTCAGTAGAAATATGGCGTTAGTTTCCACGTGTGCTCTAAACAGAACTGAGGCCATGTCATTCATCCAAAACACATTTATTTAGATTAGAGATTAATTGTTTAATTTTTCACATGGTTTGTGGTTGGAAGTTTTCTCCCTTTGCTGGTGCAGATCATTTTATTTTTATTCTATCCATCCATCCATCTTCTATACCCAGCTCACGGGGAGCCTGTGCCTATCTCAGGAGTCATCGGGTATCAAGGCAGGATACACCCTGGACGGAGTGCCAACCCATCACAGGGCACACACGTATTCACTCATGCAAATATGGGCAATTTAGAGACTCCAATCAGCCTAGAAGCATGTCTTTGGACTGTGGGAGGAAACCGGGGAGAAAACACACACACACACACACACACACATACACACACACACACACACACATGACACTGGAGGAGTGAGGCGAACGTGCTAACCATTAAACCACCATGCTGCCTGTTAATTAATAAATTGTTAAATTAATGATTACAGCCACACTAACAGGACATAAACTAAACAACACGAAAACCATGCAGGTCTGAGGAGAGGTCACTGAGGCTACACACACTATAACGTCCAATATTGGACATTTTTTTTGTATGTGTGTGTGTGTGTGTGTGTAGAAGTAGACTGTCTCAGTTTGGTGGTATATTTTCAAGATTCAAGATTCAAAGAACTTAATTAATCCCGAGGGGAAATTCTTTTGCCATGTTACAGTTGCTATAATAAAAATATAAGAGAGAAAGAAAGAAAGAAATATATACTCTGTTATATAAACCGTAAAATAGAATAAATAAATACAAATACTGTATAAATAAATACTGCAAAAATAATAGTGTTGAACTGTAGTATTGCACACAAGGATTGTATATTGGTGATAATTTAACAGGTGATAATGGTAAAGTTGTATTGTACATGATAGATAATGGGACCTGTCCAGGGTGTACCCCTGCCTTTCACCCCATGTGCGCTGGGATAGGCTCCAGCAGACCCCCGTGACCCTGATTAGGAATAAAGTGGGTATAGATGATGGATGGATGATAGATAATGGTGAAATTGTAATGTGCATGAAAGGTCTATAATTACTATAGCACCCATTATTAATTATTGCACATGAAGTCTTAAACACTTAAAGGGAGGAATTGTACAGTTTAATTGCTACAGGGATGAAAGATTTCCTAAAGTGCTCAGTACTACACTCTGCAGTTTATTGACACATATCTGTTTAATCAGATCTGTTTCATTGATTACAATTCAGGAAAAGAAAACCACATGAAATTTCTTTAACTTGTTGTCGATCTTTCAGCTGCTCCCTACGTGTGAGGGGTCACCACAGCGGACCGACTGGTCCACACAACAACCTGGCACAGGTTTCACGCTGGATACCCTTCCTGACCCCCCCCCCACTTCTTCATTGCAGCGTTTTATTCTCTGT
Organism: Hemibagrus wyckioides; assembly: GCF_019097595.1. NCBI lineage: Eukaryota > Metazoa > Chordata > Actinopteri > Siluriformes > Bagridae > Hemibagrus > Hemibagrus wyckioides. Next base: position 1,008,891 of record NC_080719.1, read on the forward strand.
TATATTCCCAGGTTTGTGCTTCTCATTTCCCACCACAGGTCCTGATAAAACGATTCAAATCCGATGAGACTCTGGAGAATGTTTTGTTAAAGGATGGTGAGTTATTTGTTGAAAATGATAAAATTGTTTGTTCCTGATGATTTGTCAGTACTTCAGGACGGTATGAAGATTAAACTGGATCAACAGTCCTGTTCTGAGAAGTTTGATTTAAACAAACAAACAAACATCTGATAGCAAAGGGTTTAGAGAAGAACCAAGAGCGCCCTCTGCTGGTCATCTGGCTTTTCTCAAGCATTTATTTCTTGAAAAGATTAAAAAGTAGAGTATTAAGCAGTGAGCAAGGCTGTTAACAGCAGTGGTGGGTAAAGTCCACATCTCCTCTACTTGAGTGAAAGTAGAGGTCTTCTAGTTAAAATGTTACTTCAGTTAACAGTAGAAGTTCCCCATTTAAATTAAATCAGTTAAAGTACCAAAGTACATGTATCCAAATGTACTGAAATGAAAAGTACTACATTTATCCTAGCTCTAATGTTGTCATTTTTTGTCATTAACTATTTATTTCAAGTGAGAAGAATCTGTCCCTCCACTCACACAAGCCTGGTAATACAAGGTCTTTATTTTATATTTAACATAGTAACAAATCAAAACCCGATAAAACACTTAAAAGTTCTTAAAGGTTGACCTATTCATAGTACTGAAATATACAAACAAATGACATCACTTGCCATTATATGATATAGAATCACATGATATAGAATAACAACATACACCGGTCAGCCATAACATTATGACCACTGACCGGCGACGTGAATAAGACTGAGTATCTCCTCATCATGGCCCCTGTTAGTGGGTGGGATATATTAGGCAGCAAGTCAACATTTTGTCCTCAAAGTTGATGTTAGAAGCAGAAGAAATGGACAAGTGTAAGGATTTGAGTGAGTTTGACCAAAAGAGCCAAATTGTGATGGCTAGACCACTGGATCAGAGCATCTCCAAAACTGCAGCTCTTGTGGGGTGTTCCCAGTCTGCAGCGGTCAGTATCTATCAAAAGTGGTCCAAGGAAGGAACAGTGGTGAACCGGTGACAGGGTCATGGGCGGTCAAGGCTCATTTTACATCATGTGGATGGCAGGGTGCATGTACATCCCTTACCTGGGGAACACATGGCACCAGGATGCACTATGGGAAGAAGGCGAGCTGGCAGAGGCAGTGTCCTGCTTTGGTCAGTGTTCTGCTGGGAAACCTTGGGTCCTGCATCCATGTGGATGTTCCTTTGACACGTACCACCTACCCAAGCATTGTTGCAGACCATCTACACCCTTTCATGGAAACGGTATTCACTAGTGACTGTGGTCTCTTTCAGCAGGATAATGCACCGTGCCACAAAGCAGAAATGGTTCAAGAATGGTTTGATGACCACAACAACCAGTTTGAGGTGTTGACTCTGCCTCCAAATTCCCCAGATCTCAATCCAATCCAGCATCTGTGGGATCTGCTGGACAAACAAGTCCAATCCATGGAGGCTCCACCTCACAACTTACAGAACTAAAAGGATCTGCTGCTAACATCTTGGTGTCAGATCCCACAGCACACCTTCAGGGATCTAGTGGAGTCCGGCTGTTTTGGCAGCAAAAGGGGGCCCAACACAATATTAGGCAGGTGGTCATAATGTTATGGCTGATCAGTGTATCTCACAGTGGGTGGTGGCAGTAAATATCATGGTGTTTGCAGGTGTATTGAATATACATGAACGTGTGCATGACGAGTACACCTAGATATTCCTTTAACAGAACTGGACCAAACCAAGATTTCTCTGCAAAACAGCTATATCCTACCACTAGTAGGGTACCAGTTTCTATAGAATCTCTTGTTCAGCTTGAGAAGGAGCTGGTTCTCAAAGTTGCTTGAGTCTATACTTGCTCTCTTGGGACTGAAAATAAGTGCAGAAAAGTCTCTCTCACATGCAGCTGAAGCAGAGTGCTGGGAAGGATTTCAGAATATCTCTGTCATCAGCTTTGCATGCATGGTAACCATCTAACTGCCCAACAGTTTCCTGACCATGAGCTGGCTTCATGCATGCAAAGAAGTCCTCTTCATCAGAGGCACTGGAGCCAACACCTGGCAACTGATTCAAGGTCTTTTCTTCCAGGTTGTCCTTGATGTGGTCCAGACCTGAAACAGACATTTACTGAGATGCTAAGAATCATGTCAGACTTTTTACAATCACACCAGTAAGAAATGATTCATATTTATGTTTCAAAAAGCTTTGCTGCCCAATGTATTTCCAAACTGCATCTGAAACCAATCACAAAACAAATGAACATCAATACCATGATGAATTATTTGAAATGATTATTAAAATGTTTTGCATTAGTTGCCTTTAATCTTTTATTAAGATCAATCTGATGATGTTTTTGTCCATTGTCCAGGATGTTTCAAATTTCGCAGCAGCAATAAACTCAGGCTCTGTAAGCTTGTCACCAAAGCGGTTCTTCACGGACAGCATCCACCTGAGGTCTGCAGTACCTGGAGGACATCTGAGTTCTGTTGAGTTTGGAAATAATTAGTCTGAGAGTAGGCAGCAGCCATCGCATCTGGACATGGGTTTCAGCTTGGACAATGTCAATGGCTTTAGCAAGGGACCTCATTGCTCTGGCATACTCCTCCAGAAAGGCTATTTCAGCTGGACTTAACCTATGATACACGTAAATAAAAACATTTTATCACCTCATGTTATCACACACTTAATAGGGGAAGGGGTAATAATATAAAAACTATGCATGAAGAAGCTCAACCTTTTTCTTTTATTCTTCTCCACAATAAATCAGTTCCTCACTGAACACTGAAGAAACTAAAAGTAACCTAATGGCAGGTTTACATGCAACTAATCATTTTTGATTAGTTGCACACCTCTTCTATCACTTCTGCTGCTGTAGCAGACTGGCCACACTCGCTCTATAGTGCATGGCACATTGAGAATGTTGATCTCACACCCGTGATATTCAGAGAGCTTGAAGATCGTGTGTATAAGGGATTTGAATACTGGCTGGTCTACCAGGCTAGTTGTGTATATTATATGTTCAGACAGTCAGTGAAAGCTGAATTCGTGGAAATAGTAATATTATTTGGTCCTAATGTGTTTATCACAATATGAAGCTTCAATAAAAGGTGAAATAGCTAGTTAACTAATTTGAAACAGAAAAAAAAATTGTTGAGTTTTTGGATTGTTGTATAACATTAGCAACATTAGCATAGATTACTGCTCAAGAGTTACTGATTACGTTAGCTTACTTAGGATTGAATGTGGTGTAATAAAGTGAGAGTGACCTGACTGACCTCACATCTCACTTCCACATCCACAGCACAGGTTTGTTTGCTCAGGTGCAGCTTGTCCTTCAGGTGAGCGATATTAAATATCCTACCCTTATCCATTCACATCACATCTGAAAGAAGGTCTGCATGCATGAAGTCGCTTAGTTCCCATAGCAACCAGAGCCTGCATACGGAAACAGATCTTCACAAGTACGGTGAGAAACTGGATAAAATACAGTGGAGGTCATGGAGAACCAGCTCTGTGAGACTCTCTTGCAGTGTAATTAGTTAAAGAATGTAAGTGAGAAGAAACTCTTTCATTAAGCAGCTCCTTTTAATTGAAGTGGACTGTATGAGGACTTTTCATGTTCATGCTGAGGCTCTTTTAATGTGTGTGTTTTAGGAGTGGGAGGAAGAGCAGGAGGCTCACAGGCTTCTGAAGTCCCAGTACCAGGAGAGGATGGAAAATCTGACGAATAATGAGAAGTTACTGAAGGTACATATTCTTATCATGAAGCTACAATAGCTATTTGTGTGTGTGTGTGTGTGTGTGTGTGTGCGCACTTGTTTTTAGAGACATTTTGTCCTTTTCCCCAGTACATTTCAGGGCAGGGGTCTCCACCCTTTTTACCTCTGTACCCCTCTATGTACCCTGGAACATACCCTGATGACCTCAGCCAGACTGAAAAAGACTCTTTTTGTAAAAAGTGAACACCTTTGATATTGAAGGCAATATTCATTTTGAAATCAGAGACCTGACATTGTATTAGACTTCATGTGATTAAATAATAGTATTTTTATAGCATTCATATGCATTTGCAATGGGAAATATTAATAGTACTATACTCTGAAACACCAGCTGTAAAGAGCAGGTTGAGATAAACAGGGATTGTGATAAGCTCATGGATGTAAGTGAGAAAAAGCTTCTTTAGTAATAATAGGAGGGCTTTATGTATGTTTAAGCATTAAGCACTCAGATATAAATCTCTTGTGCTCCATCTGTGTGTTTTAGGACTATAATTGACTGAAGGACATTCTTAACATCCTCCAGGCCGAGCACAAAGAGGCGAAGGAGAAGTTAAAACACTGTGAAGAGTGGTAAGTTTTTCTTCTCACAGAATCATGCTTCCATTAGCATTTGTATAAGATAAAGAAGACTTTGATGCACAATGAGGAGGTCATTATTTAATAGTGTAGTCAGTCTGGAGCCACTTTATAGTAAGGGTGAATTAGAGAAATCCAAGAGTTATATATATTATATCCAAGTGATCGTGGACACCAGGCGCATCAGGCAGAGAAACTGCTACTTCTTTTCTGCTTTTTCATTCTTAATTGAAAATTGATTGTTTGGCTTAATTATTTAAAGTAATGGCTCTCTGCTTATCTCATGAATGCTGAGTATGAGGAGTTTGAGTGTGAATGCCTTTGTAGACATAAATAAAACCAACAAGCCTTAACTGTACTTTCAGGAGTCGACGGCTGTGCAGTCCACTGATGAGCATGAAGCTGGCATGTCCGGTCTGACCAACGTGGCCATGCAGGACATACTGCAGGAATCAGTGCGGGAAACACTGTGGGACAGATTCAAATTCATCTTTAAAAAGGTAAAAAAGTAAAAGTCTTTGTCATTATGATGACTTGTGTTGTTAAATTCTATTTAAAGTTACTAGTTTAAGGTAAATGTTTTTCTCACTAAGCCACGTCTGCTGTAGTAAATGCTGCCTCAGTTATGGCCAGCAGGAATATGGATATTTTGAAGCTTCATGCATTAAATCTGTTTTTTTTCCTCCTTTTTCCAGAAACCTGGCAAAAGTCGTAGAAGCAAGAAGAATAGACTTCCTGAGCCAGAAAACGTTTTGAAAAGAAGTGGATTCATTGTTCACCCCTCACTCCAGCTAGACTACGAGAAAAAACAACAACAAAAATGACCACAAAGAAGTGATACTCCCACTGAAAGAAAGAAAGCAGAAAAAACAATGAAAAAAAGAACAAATTCTATGTGTATATAAGAAATATAATGTGTTTTAAATGATCCTACAATAAAATAATCCAGTTGTAGATTCATGCTAGAAATTATAAAATTCAACGGAAAAGTCCTAAAAGTTTTTGTCAAAAGTTTTTCTCCATTATTTATTAAATTGCTTCCTGGACTTCTGCTTCCGCCCGCATGGTGTGCACAGCACAAAAGGGAGCTCCTCGAATAAATAATCAATTATTGATAAATAGACCAATCAGCCAAGTAAAGTTTTTTACATTTCTGTCAAAGAGTTATAGCAAAGAACTTATCGATATAAAACCAAGCTCGTGTAAAAACGTTATGTCGACAATTCATCATAACACAAAAGCAGAAAGCGGTGAAATGCGCTGTGAGAGGAAATCTTCCCGGAGCTGGCTGCCTTACACAAAGCACAGGCCGAATCGGAGAACGAGTGCATGGAGATGGGGAAAACCCAGAGGCACATGATGGACAAAGTGGCAGTGCTGGAAGAGTCTCATGAGTGTATGGCTAAAGAGCAAAAGAAAATTCAGGAAAAATGGATGGATTTGGAGAATCGTAGCCTGAGACAGAATTTAAGATTTGTCGGGATCCCAGAAGGAGTGGAGGCTGGAAATCCAGTTCGATTCATCAAAGTCCTGCTACTGGAGTTATTCGGAGCTGATGACTTGGGAGATTCCAGTATAACGGTAGATCGTGTGCACAGGACTCTTATATAGAAATAAAGGCAGTCTCTACTACAAAGGATCCCCTGTGCAACTGCATATCTTCCCCGATGTGAGTCCAGAAGTTTGCGCGAAGCTCAATCCAGTGAAATTAAACTGCGAGCCGCCAGGATAAATTACGATTTGTTCTGTCCAGCCAAAGTGACGTTGAGTGTGGACGGAATCAGGTACACATTTGAGCAACCTCAAGAGGCTGAGAAATTTCTTGAAAAGAAGTCTCAAACCTAGATGGCTGAACTGTAAGGCTAGATTAGCGGACACGTAGTTTCTGTTATTATTTTCAGCATGTTCGGACAGACTTAAGAATAACTTAAACACATTTCTGGATATTAAATTCAAATTTTATTTTATTTGTCACATACATTTACATACACAGTACGACATGCAGTGAAATGTTTTTTCACGACTGTCCGGTATGTAAGCATATATAAAAAAGTATTAAGAAAGGGATCCATAAAAATAAAGATAAAAATAAAACTAGATTATCTTAAAAGTATAAAAATAGAAATAGAAAATAAAGTAAAATAAAATATAATATAGATAAATAAAAAATAAAATAAAATATGAAAATATAGGCGTAAATAAGAATATAATATAAATAAAAAAATAAAATATGAAAATAAGTGTAAAAAATATGAATATATATATACATTATATATATATATATATATATATATATATACTAACAAAGTGGTATACACACATATATACACATAAATGCGGACATGAACGTGATGGGATGGGATGTTCCAGTGATCCAGTGTTTATCATTAAAGTGTTCATGTGCTGGAATAGTTGTATAAAGTGACTTGGTGCCAGTCCAGTGTCAAAGTGTCAGTTTGTGCAAATGTGCGAGGTTGTGCAAAGTGATGAAAAGTGAAAAAAAAAAGCAGAGAGAGTCCCCGTATCTGTATCGGGTTCTAGGTGTTTCCTGGTTCAGACTCCGAATGGCCTGTGGGAAGAAGCTCCTCCTCATTCTCTCTGTGTTTGTCTTCATAGAGCGGAAGTGCTTCCCTGAACACAACAGAGAAAAGAGTCCATTGTTGGACTTCACAATCATCCTGGCCCTGATCCGGCACCACTGTAGGTGTCCTGCAGGTCAGGGAGCTCGGTGTGGATGGTACATTCAGCTGAACGCACCACTCTCTGGAGGGCTCGCCTGTCCTGCATGGTGCTGTTCCCGAACCAGGAAGTGATGCTACCTGTCAGGACGCTCTCAATGGTGCAGGTGTAAAAAGTCTTTAGCACCTGAGAGGGAAGTTTAAAGTCCCTAAAGCGCCTCAGGTGGTATAGACGCCTTCTTGCCTTCTTCACCAGGGTGTTGGTATGACAGGACCAAGTCAAGTCCTCCGTGATGTGAACACCTAGGTACTGGAAGCTGTCCACTCTCTCCACTGGGGTTCCGCTGATCGTGGTCGGTTGGTATGACCGCTCCTGCTTTGTACTGAAGTCCACTATTAACTCCTTAGTCTTGCTGATGTTCAGGAGTAGGTTGTTCACCTGGCACCAGCTCTCCAGGTTTTTAATCTCCCATAGGTAGGCCATCTCATCATTGGTTGAGATCAGGCCCAACACAACAGTGTCATCAGCAAACTTAATGATGGTAGTGGAGTTGGAAGTGGCCACACAGTCATAAGTGTACAGTGAGTACAGCAGGGGGCTCAGAACACAACCTTGAGGAGCTCCAGTGCTGAGGGTGATGGAGGATGAGGTGTGTTTGCCCATCCGTACGGCTTGTGGTCTGTCCGTCAGGAAGTTGGAAATCCACTGGCACAGGGGTGTGCTGAGACCTAGGACCTCCAACTTAGAGGTGAGCGTGGAAGGAATTATGGTGTTGAACGCTGAACTGTAGTCCACAAACAGCATTTTTACATAATTCCCTTTTCTGCAGTCCAGGTGGCTTGTTGTTGTGTGAAGGAGGTGTGAAATGGCGTCCTCAGTGGAGCGGTTTTGCCTGTACGCAAACTGTAGCGGATCCAGTGTGTCTGGTAGTGATGCAGTGATGAAGTCTCTGACCAGTCTTTCAAATCACTTAATCACTACTGAAGTCAGGGCTACAGGCCGGTAGTCACTGAGGCAGGTGGGCTGGGGTTTCTTCGGGACAGGAACAATGGTGGACTGTTTGTATATTATTATAGTCTAACAGGAAAAGGACCGCACCCAATATGCTAAAGTGAAAGAAATACAAGAGTGTAAATTGGTCTATTCTTTTTGTATTGTTTTTAGATAGGAGCTAAGTGGTAAGTCAGATGGTTTACTAACCTTTTTGTTGATGCTATGGGTAAAAAGGGTTTTCTAAACTTGCTCTGTTCTTTTTTGTGTGACTGTCTTTCCAAGAAAGGTAAATCGAGCTATTGTTCATACTCTACTCACAAAAAGTTAAGGATATTTGGCTTTTGGGTGAAATTTATGGAAAATGTAAAAAGTTCACACTACAGTGATATTATATCATGAAAGTAGGGCATTTAAGTAGAAGCTGCAGTGGTGATTTCCTCATCTCAAACAATTTATTGAAACAAAAGCCAACAACAGTGGTGGGTATACCACAACAAAAAATCTCAATGTCTCAATAATCTGTCATGTGCCCTTGACCATCAATTACAGCTTGACCACGACGTCTCATGCTGTTCACGAGTTGACTTATTGTCTGCTGAGGCATGGCATTCCACTCTTCTTGAAGGGCGGCCCTCAGGTCATTGAGGTTCTGGGGTGCAGGGTTACGAGCCTCTACACGGCGACTCGGCTGATCCCAGAGGTTTTCTATGGGATTCGGGTCTGGAGAAAGTGCAGGTCACTCCATTTGAGGTACCCCAGCCTCCAGCAGCCGTTCCCTAATGATGCGACCTCGATGAGCTGGAGCATTGTCGTCCATGAAGATGAAATTAGGCCTGTGTTGTTCATGTAGGGGCACAATGACTGGATTAATGATGTTATTCAGGTAGTATTGTCTTGTCACTGTACCATTCACAAGATGTAGGTCAGTTCTGTATTGAGTGGACACACCTGCCCAGACTGTAACACCACCACAACAGTGGCTGATGCATAGCGCTCTCCTTGACGTCTCCAACATCGTTGGGTCCATCATTTCTGCTCAACGTGAATCGACTTTCATCAGAGAACAGCACTGAGGCCCACCGGTCCCTCGTCCAGCGTAAATGCTCCCTGGCCCGACGCCTGTGCCTGGGGGTGTGGTCAGGTACCTTTGCAGGTCGTCTAGCACGCAGACCACGCTGATGTAAACGCTTTCGAATGGTCTGACGTGACACTTGGGTTCCTCTCACCTCCCTCAAATGTGCCTGGAGTTGAGTGACATTCATCATCCGGTTCCGCAGGGCACTGTTCACAATGAAGCGGTCTTCAACGTGGGATGTGGCCAAAGGACGTCCACTTCTATGCCTTTCTGTGACTCTTCCAGTCTCTCTGTATCTCTGTCCCAACCTGCTGATGACACTCTGTGACACTCTAAGCTCAGTGGACACTTCCCTCTGAGAACATCCTGTTTGAAGCCTCACAATGGTGAGGTTCTGTTGATCAGTTGTTAGGTGTGGTCTTGGTCTCATGATGTCAAAATGTGAACAGCATGATGAAGAGGACTGTTTAAATACCAATTCTAATGGAACCAGAAAATTTATTGGTGGATTCATGGATCAAACACCAGTTGTGAATTTTGCCGTTAAGCACCTTGTTAGAGAACAGCAAGTTCTGCAGAAAGTACTGAAACACTGAACAGTTGGACATGTGCATTCAGAAGGGTAGAGGTCAGATCACAATATTTCTCCAAATTCTGATCATGACTAGCAGAAGAGGAAATACTGTTCAGAAGAATCATATTCAGTTTATTTCATGTACCTGTAGAGGGCTCAATGGAGTGATAAAGCGGGGAAACGTATTAGCTCATCTCGGGAGACTGGACGCCGATATCGCATTTTTACCAAGACCAGTGCCGATTAAGAGGAAGATGGGTGGGTCAAATCTTTCATTCAGACTTTTAAGTCTAGAGGTACAGCAATCCTCCTAAAGAAGGGTATACAATTTACTGCAACAAAAGTCATTTCTGACTCCAAGGGACGTTATGTTAGAGTAGAAGGGAGACTCTATAACACATCAACATTGTTAATATATATGCCCCCAATATAGATGATGAATTTTCTGTTTTGAACATCTTACCTAATCTAGATACTCATCAACTGTGAACACAATACAAACCCATAAACATACATGTTGCACAGTCTGCTCCCGTTTACATACAAAGAGGACTTATGCACATCTGCACTTTAAAGATGGACAATACCATTGCTCTCATCACCTCATTCCACTTCGTGACCACCCCGTACTGCTGCTGTCTGCACCTTGGACACCTTGGACACTATTGCACACTACACACTTCACTTTATATAATTTTGCAAAATTTTGTACTGCTGCTGTCTGCACCTTGGACACTATTGCACTACACACTATTCACTTTATATAATTTTATATAATTCTGCATAACACGGTTGTTGTAGTTTACACTTCCTATATACATATTCTATTTACATATATACCATACCTTACTTTATTTATATTTATTATATTTTATTCTATTTTTATTCTATTTTATTTTTTACCTACTGTGAACTTGTTTTTATATTTTATATTTCGTATTTTTAGTATAATTCGTATTCTTATATTTTATATTTCGTATTTTTATATTTTATCCTTGTCTTTTGTTCTGTCCTTATTCCTTTTCCTTTTTCAAGGGTCAAAACAGTGGTGTAAGCATTTCACTGCATATCACACTGTGTACCATTATGTATGTGACAAATAAAATCTGAATTTGATTTGAATTGATAATGGGGGGGGTAACTTTGTGTTAGACCCAAACTTAGACAGATCTTTCAATTGAACCATACCCCTGCCCAAATCAGCCAAAGGGCTACAAATGTTTATGAAAACCTTTCTTTCTTTCTTTCTTTCTTTCTTTCTTTCTTTCTTTCTTTCTTTCTTTCCTTCCCATACATCATTACGATGTTAAAATTCATTGTTAAAAATTCATTTATGTACACATGTAAACATTTGAATTGGAATTTTTGACAATG
>NC_080719.1:1025000-1052500 GCF_019097595.1 Hemibagrus wyckioides
AGACATCAGACTGAACAGAGAGAGAGAGAGACATCAGACTGAACAGAGAGAGAGAGAGACATCAGACTGAACAGAGAGAGAGAGAGACATCAGACTGAACAGAGAGAGAGAGAGACATCAGACTGATCAGAGAGAGAGAGAGACATCAGACTGATCAGAGAGAGAGAGAGACATCAGACTGAACAGAGAGACATCAGACTGAACAGAGAGAAAGAGAGACATCAGACTGAACAGAGAGACATCAGACTGATCAGAGAGAAAGAGAGAGAGAGACATCAGACTGAACAGAGAGAGATTGGACAGTTGTAAATGTATGGTGTATGATTGTGACACACTTTAAATAATACTGATCACTAACACATCTTGTGTATTATCTCTCGCTCACACTGAACATGTTGCACATCACTCATCCATTTAATTATATTCTTGTGTAAAATTATCTGAGGAGGTTCCTGTTGATTATTTATGGTCAGTTCCATAATTATAATTATAATAATAATAATCAACATCACATCACGACTTAAACAGCTTCACATAACCATTGGAATAAATTCTTTCTTTCTTTCTTTCCCTCCCTCCCTCCCCCCAAAAGAATGTTGCGATCCACATCTGGATCCCTCAGGTCGCCCACAGATGTCATGCTCTTCTTTTCTCTCTCTCTTCGTCTCTTTGAGTCCTAGAGGAACGATGTGAAGAGACGGACAGACCCGTGTGTCCACTTCCTTTTACCACCACGCTGGTCATCTTTGTCCTTGCGGTGTGTGTTTTGTGTTAGCATCCTGTAGGTTTACACAGAGGAGTCTGTCCTTGGATTTGTGCTCATGATTCTTTGGCCAGTTTTATAAAGAACGATCGAAAATAAATAAAATACACTTAGAAAATACACAATTCTTACAGTACTGAAGCAGCCGGATGGAGAGTACAGCTGTTTCGTTTATTTAATCTGTGTTTATTTATTCATCTGGAAATTAATATTCACTACATACACTATATTGCCAAAAGTATTCTCTCACCTGCCTTGACTCGCATATGAACTTAAGTGACATCCCATTCCTAATCCATAGGGTTCAATATGACGTTGGTCCACCCTTTGCAGCTATAACAGCTTCAACTCTTCTGGGAAGGCTGTCCACAAGGTTTAGGAGTGTGTTTATGGGAATTTTTGACCATTCTTCCAGAAGCACATTTGTGAGGTCACACACTGATGTTGGACGAGAAGGCCTGGCTCTCAGTCTCCGCTCTAATTCATCCCAAAGGTGTTCTATCGGGTTGAGGTCAGGACTCTGTGCAGGCCAGTCAAGTTCCTCCACACCAGACTCTGTCATCCATGTCTTTATGGACCTTGCTTTGGTCACTGGTGCACAGTCATGTTGGAAGAGGAAGGGGCCAGCTCCAAACTGTTCCCACAAAGTTGGGAGCATGGAATTGTCCAAAATGTCTTGGTATGCTGAAGCATTCAGAGTTCCTTTCACTGGAACTAAGGGGCCAAGCCCAGCTCCTGAAAAACAACCCCACACCATAATCCCCCCTCCACCAAACATTACACTTGGCACAATGCAGTCAGACAAGTACCGTTCTCCTGGCAACCGCCAAACCCAGACTCGTCCATCCGATTGCCAGATGGAGAAGCACGATTCGTCACTCCAGAGAACGCGTCTCCACTGCTCTAGAGTCCAGTGACGGCGTGCTTTACACCACTGCATCCGACGCTTTGCATTGCACTTGGTGATGTATGGCTTGGATGCAGCTGCTCGGCCATGGAAACCCATTCCATGAAGCTCTCTGCGCACTGTTCTTGAGCTAATCTGAAGGCCACAGAAAGTTGGCGACCTCTTCACACTATGCGCCTCAGCATCCGCTGACCCCGCTCCGTCAGTTTACGTGGCACTTCGTGGCTGAGTTGCTGTCGTTCCCAAACACTTCCACGTTCTTATAATACAGCTGACAGTTGACTGTGGAATATTTAGGAGCGAGGAAATTTCACGACTGGATTTGTTGCACAGGTGGCATCCTATCACAGTTCCACGCTGGAATTCACTGAGCTCCTGAGAGCGACCCATTCTTTCACAAATGTTTGTAAAAACAGTCTGCATGCCTAGGTGCTTGATTTTATACACCTGTGGCCATGGAAGTGATTGGAACACCTGATTCTGATTATTTGGATGGGTGAGCCAATACTTTTGGCAATATAGTGTACTTACTGTTCCTGTCACCTAAACAAAGAATAATGGAAAAAAACCTTTAATTTGCCAAGCCACCCGAACCGAACCCAAAACCGTGGTTAAAAAACGTATTGAACCGTGGGTTAACTGTTGCATCCCTACTACTGAAACTCTTTACATGCAGGTCTTCCTCTGACTGCAATTCATCCACTGCAAATGATCCAAAATGCTGCTGTGTGACTTGTCTTTATCCTGCCCAAGTTCTCCCACACCTCCCCACTGCTGCTCCTCCACTGGCTTCTTGTAGCTTCATCAGATTCAAAACACTGACCCTTACCTACAAAGCCGAGAATGGACCAGCACCATCTGACCTCAAATCTCTTATTACTCCTCACACTGACCCTTGCTCCCTCAGGTCCACTAGCACTGTTCCACTGCTCCCACCATCTCTCAGGGTCAGAGATGGGTCTGCATCTAGACTCTTCTCTGTTCTGGCACTGAGGTGGTGGAATGAACTTCCCCTAGATGTCCGTACCACCGAGTCACTGACCTTCTTCAAACGACGACTGACACCTCTTCCTGAAGCACTTAAACTAGCTCTTATCTTTCCCTGTTTTTATGTACTATATGTTTAAAAAAAACACAAACACACCAACTCGGTGTTTAGACTAATTTCTGTAACCTATTGAACCAGTGTTAATGTATTCATAGATAGAGACTTAAAGCACTTTTGCATGTGGCTCTGGATAAGAGCATCTGCCAAATGCCAGAAATGTAAATGTAAATCTCTCTGATGTGTCCAGGACAGATTGCTTGTTCTTCACTACAAGAGTAGATCATTTTAAAATCCAGAGATTTTACTCACCGATTTCACAGATGGGCTTGGAAAACATCACGTTGCCATGCCAACGCAGCACTTTCAGACGTTTCTGTCCCTTCTGTCTGCTCGTGACTGTTTGAGAGTGAGAGGAAGTGTGATGGAGTGACCAAACGATTGACTCTGAGGCTGTTTGACAGATGACCGGTCAGTTTAGATGACATGCGCCTTACTTCATTTTCTTCTTTCTGTTTATTTTGAACATCTTTATCATCTTTGTGTTCTCTCTCTCTCTTGTAGGATTTCTAACACACATCCCTGTTGAAATAATTTTAATTGCATTAACACTGAAAAGTGGAATATTTGTAAAAATCTGTAAATAATTTAGCTTTAAAATAATTAATACCACGTTTCCTCACTCATGTCGTCAGTGTCTTGGAGAGGTTGTGTGAGTTTTAGTCCTGAGCCACATGACGATATTCTAATCCGTTCTGTCCTCATGCACTTTCTGATAATGCAGTTATCAGGATTTGTATTTAAAGATAAATAGCAGCTACAAACTGATTGGTCAGCAGATTTGGTCAACATTTTCCTACTGTTTTTAATTTGTTGTAGCATGTAGAAATTTTCAGTGTTAAGCTTTTACTCTAGCTATCATCATGTTTTTCCAGGATTGTGTGTATATATAAAATTTCTTTCTGTGCGGACTTTAATTAAATATTTAACAAATAATAAGAGTAATAAAGTGGAGTCTGTGAGATGTATGATAGTCAAGCTCTCCACCGTTAAAGACAGCTCTGACCTTAGCAGCTGAAGGATTAAATCAGTGAGTGTGGAACTCGTCCAGCACTAAATGATTAATTGTGTTCAGGAAGTGAAATCGGAGTGTTTGTAATCGGAGTTAAACGTTGTCTTATTGCGCTGATGTCGGATTGCTGTGTTGAGACTTTATCTCCTTCCTGTGCCACCCCCCCCTATTTTATGTGGCCCTAAGACTCGAAGAATGAGTTTTTAAAATGTCATAAATCTGTTTGTTTTTTTTGTTTGTTTGTTTTTTTGTGTGTGTTGGTTTATATATGATGGAAATGAATAATAATTACATGTTGTTGCATTAATTAGTCATTTATTTAAAAAGCTCTGAACCTTAATGGGTGTTTTTGTTCAAATAGAACCTGATTTGAGGTGGAGCTACACATGAACTCGCTTGTAATGTCACTAAATATAATGATCTCCACACCTTTTAAACCAATCACACTTGAGAAGAGAGGGTAATAACGACAATCGGCGGTGAGCTAACCCGAGCTATCGATATAGAGGAGCGAATGGTTGTCGTCATGGTAACACTGCAGTATCTGATGTATTGAGGTTGTTTGCATGCTGTTCCTAACTGATTAGCTGCAGAAGTTAATCTTGGTGCTGTTGGGGGTAACAGGAAGGGGTGTTTGAGTTTATATAGTCATGATTTTCAGCATTTCATAGTGGAGGTATGTCTGTGTTTATTTATTTGTTTATTTTTGCTGTATGCAAATGAGTAATGTTCTGCAGGGTATAGATTCAGTATGCAGTTCTTACTATTTGTTTATTTATTTATTTTTGTTTGTATGTAAATTAGCGGCCTGTTCTCTGCAGTGACGTTCTGGAAAGTTGCCAGATGTGTATAGAGTTCTTGGTTTGTGTTCATGCTGTACACTTTGTGGAAGTTTTAGTTATGTCCACCATCCTTCCAATCAGGCATAACATTATGACCACCTGCCTAATATTGTGTCCCCCTTTTGCTGCCAAAACAGCCCTGGCATCAAGGCATGGACTCTAGGGATGCAACAATACAGTTAACCCACGGTTCAATACGTACCGCGTTTTTTTAACCATGGTTTTGGGTTCGGTTCGGGTGGCTTGGCAAATTAAAGGTTTTTCCCCATTATTCTTTGTTTAGGTGACGGGAACAGTAAGTATGTTGAGAAGAAAAAAACTGGTTTTAGTTGCAATTCTCTTTATTTTACTTAAATGCAAAAATCAACTTGTACACATTCATAGAGTACTGAAAATAGTGAGAGATAAAAATTAGCGCTTGTATGACTTTATTACAGGAGACGGGTTTAGACGGCGCTCTTTTTTCCCAATCCTCTATGTAATGAACAGTCACAGTGAGATAACTCTGTTACCCGCGAGGTCCAAATATCTGGTATTAGAGCAAGACTTTGTGCTTTAGCAGATTCGGTTTCGATTTTTTTCGTAGAGGTCGGGAACAAAGTCCGTGTCGGTAGTGTGTAACGCGGTTCGAGCACTTTTTATAAGTTGCCGAAAGCCCACATCACCGATCACAGAAAACGGCTGCAGATCTTTAGCAATTATTATATTATAATTATTTTTTGTCTCTCTGAACCAGTTGTGTCTGAATGCTGGAAGGAATCAGATAGGGGACTGTTGTTTTTGGATGCCTGTGTTACCTGCTCTGCCATCCTGCTTCCACACAGTGATGTCTCTGGGTGATGGAGCTGCAGATGTGTGGTCATGTTGGAAGTATTTCCATCTGAGTAGGTAACTCGTGTAGAACAGCGCTTAAACACAGTCATCTTTTTGTTTAGCGTTTTTGTTTAATTGGCATCATAGTCCACAACAAATCCGAAATGTCCCCACACCACAGATCTGAGAGACGGAGCTGCTTCCTTGTATTTCTGTCTCACTTCACCACTCTCCAGGGTTAGATTAGACCGCCCCTAACTTTAGCGCTCACTGATTGGATATTTACTTGTGGGGAGGCGTGTCTGTCTCAGCACATAGACATACAGTACAGGCAAACACAAACAGGCAGTTCAGAGAGTAATAAAATGCATGGTTATTATTATTTAAAGGAAAAAACGAAAAAAAACGCGGTTGACATACGTGTACTGAACCGTGGTCGTACTGAACGCTTCAATATTATATTGAGTATTGTGGCATCCCTAATGGACTCCACTAGATCCCTGAAGGTGTGCTGTGGAATCTGGCACCAAGATGTTAGCAGCAGATCCTTTAAGTCCTGTAACTTACGAGGTAGGGCCTCCATGGATCAGACTTGTTTGTTCAGCACATCCCACAGATGCTGGATTTGATTGAGACCTGGGGCATTTGGAGGTCAAGTCAACACCTCAAACTGGTTGTTGTGGTCATCAAACCATTCCTGAACCATTTTTGCTTTGTGGCACGGTGCATTATCCTGCTGAAAGAGGCCACAGACATCAGGGAAAGGGTGTAGATGGTCTGTAACGATGCTTAGGTAGGTGGTACGTGTCAAAGTAACATCCACATGGATGCAGGACCCAAGGTTTCCCAGCAGAACATTGCCCAAAGCAGGACACTGCCTCCGCCTTCTTCCCATAGTGCATCCTGGTGCCATGTGTTCATGGAAACAGTATTCCCTGATGACTGTGGCGTCTTTCAGCAGGATAATGCACCAGATCTCAATCAAATCTGTGGGATGCGCTGGAGTCCAATACCAGCACAGTATTAGGCAGGTGTGTCATTTTATGCTATGCCTAATTGGTATGTATATACATCTCCTTTCACAACAGATGTTAAAACCCATATGACTTCTTTATATTAAATATGTAACACCTGAAGAATTCAGTCAAGAGTACAAGAGAGGGCGCCATTACTTTTGCTTCAGTTAAATGGCTAGTCTTGTCTAGTATTTGTCTTGGTCGTCAAAGCAATCGTCTGAATCAGAGTCCTCGTGTTTGCTCTGAGGTTGTGGATATGGAGGCCGTCGTGACACGTGATGGGTGTAGATTTGGAGAACGTTTTGGGAGTTGAGTGGACAATAAACGGTGCTGCTACCTAGGACTGGTTTTGTGTTCCATGTAAAAAGGAGATTTTTAAATATAATGCTTGGTTTTAGGGCGTATTTATTTATATATTTCTATCAAAACAGTTCAGTCAGTATGTGCAGTTGGATTGAAATGACAGAAAAGTCTTTGTGTGTAATCACTGATGGGGATTTGTGGTGTTGTGGAGAGAAAACCGCAGGAAGGAAGTCTGATGGAATGAGGATTAAAGCGGTGGAAAGTGTTCTCAAAGGGTCACTGCATGTCCCTCCCCCTTTGAGTTCTCGCTCTGGAGCAGGTTTACGTCACCTATTTGTCGTCTTCTTTGGAGGAGAAGTGGATCCAGCCGGGATCAGAGGCACTACATCATCAGGAAATCCTCTGCCCCTTCTCTGGGCCAGTTTCTCTACGTTCTGGACTCGTAAGCAGTTTGCCAGATGTGCCAGAGCAGCGGTCTGCGGGTTTAGGAGGGAGGAACCCGAGCATGCAGTGTACGAGCAGTTATTAGAGGCCTCTCGGTGAGAGAGAGAGAGAGAGAGAGAGAGAGAGCACTAGTTGTACATCTGACCAGAGCAGAAGCAGGACTTCTGAGAGTAATGCTGCTTTTGGAGGTCTGGACATTTCTGAACCACATCATACACAAGTGATGTTTAAATGTGCTTTTTGAAAACCTCTCTCGGTTTATATTTCAGCTTCATGACTCATCCTGTACTTGTCTTTATCCAATTAAACGCTTTCTAGAATGCGGATGCCCCGCCCCGGGTGTGTGTCTTGTTGTTCAGTAGCAGCCTGTTGGCGGTAAATGTGTGTATGTGTGTTTTTGGCTGTGTCTACACACACACACTTCCTTTTTCCAACTGAGAATAAATGTTTGGATTTTTTTCATGTGGAAGTGGGTGGAGCTTGTAAGAGGAGAATTTAACCGACTTGGAGCTGTTTAAGAGCAATTGAGTGCTCATTCCGTGTCTCCATCCATGAGTCACTTTTCTTTTCCCACTCGGACGTGTCTGATGTCTTTCTGTGACAACCATGGAGCTCTCTGTTACTATTGGCAACACTGATGCTTGACCTTAAAAAATAACGTCTCTGTGCTGTCTTTTTTTTTTATTTAGCTCGCTGTCTATTGGGAGTGTACTGATTGGTCAGGGGTGTGTTATGGTCTGTCTTAAATGCTATTGGCTGTTGTGTAAATCATTCAGCATTTTAGAATCAACTCGCAGCTCATGAGACACTTAGGGAAGCCCCCCCCCCCCGATCTGTCGCTTCTGTTCAGTGGGGAACCAGGCTTTGACCCTGACCTGACAACCTGCCATGATGGCTCATAAACACCAGAATGCAGTTTTATTGTTTGTGCTACGTATAAATGAGAAAAGCAGGCCTTGGGTCTCTCTTTAGAAATCGCAATGAGATTTGTGCTTTATGATCCACGCTTAGAAATACACTGAAATTGTCTTCAGCATAACAGAATTATTTTAGATGTCAGTTAAGAACCGGGATGCATCTGGAGGAGTTCGATACTCACATTTATGTTTTTCAGCTTGTCTTCAGTATTTGATGATTAACGGATTTTAATCCTTTGTGCTGCATGTTGTTATCTTGCGGTGTTAGGTTAACTGATTAGCTTCCATTTTATTCATATGTGTCCAAAACCTCTAATGCAAATCATACGGCAGACAATCAGACCTACAGCAAACTTTGTTTATTTCAGGTTGTTCTACTCCAGACAGCACCGTTTACTGCGAACTTCTCAAATCCGATTGACCAGAAGCAGACGATTGATCAGCAGATTCAAACCAGTTTATATACACCTTATTGTTCCCATCAGTGGCAGACTGGGACAATAATTCAGCTGGGAATTTGACTAAAATCTGATAGGCTAACCCTATTAGTTGATGTAACGGGTACCAGATCAATTATAAACTAATAAAAAGGCCTAAATGAACCCTCAAAAACTCATTAGGAATACACTATCTATACTACCACACCACAGACAGATATAAAATTGGGTTACAGTTTTACACAGATACATTTTCTAATGTTGAAATATTTATTTTATGTATTTCCAGTGATCAAGTACAGTATATCAAAAGTATCAGACACACAAACTTAACAAAAGCTATGACAATGTAAATAACAGATAACAATGTTCACTCAATGGCATAAGAACAGACCAGTAAGAGCAAACAGTAAGTAATTAGCACTAGTAAATAAATCAAAATATTTTGAATGAGAGGGCAAAATAATCACATGGATTATCAAGGTGCGCTCTCTCTCTCTCTCTCTCTCTCTCTCTCTCTCTCTCTCTCTCTCTCTCTCTCTCTCTCTCTCTGCAAGAGTGACTCTAGCGCATATTCAAGTACTTTTAAGTCACTCTCGCTGTACTTTGACCTCATATACCTATCGGTCTGTGCAGCGCCACTTCAAATCGAACACACCAATTACCTGCCTCTGGAAATAGCCAATTAAGCAATGCGTGGCTGACGTTGGGTCATGTGGTGATGTCATTTTCACTCCACGATTTCCTGATTCATAGATTGAGCGGTCCGTAGATACATTCCTAGTGGCAGCAGGCCAGAACAACCATCAACCGGGAAATGTCCTGGTGCTCCTGATGGCCAGTACGCCCCTGGTTCCCATAGTAACGGCTCATTGACCGGGACATGTAAAGCTGCTTCGGTCCCTCGCTGACCGGGACATGTAAAGCTGCTTCGGTCCCTCGCTGACCGGGACATGTAAAGCTGCTTCAGTCCCTTGCTGTTTTACTAAAACAGCTGCAGGTTTGTTTAAGCGACGCAGAGATGTGTCCTGTCTGAAAGTTCTGCGGAAATGTCTGGCTTGGGAGTGGGCAGAGTCAGGATGTGTTCAATAATAACAGGAAGTTAGGCATGCTTTAGAAACTGAGCTGCGTGAAGTGCTTGTGTTCAGTTCACTCCAGCAACAGATCTGCACAGTAAAAGCTGCAAGTGAGAACGTGTGAGATGATACAGATATCACCAAGAATCACAAATCAAATGCCCCTTAGCTTGGAATTCCGGTTCCAGGGATCCACTCGGTATCCTGATTCCATAACTATTTCTGATGCCAATTAGTACACTGTGACGTAATCAGTGTCATGCTACTGAACAGACGACAGACTGAAAATATCAAGAGGAGGAACGACAGTGTGTTAGAGAGTGTGATGATTGTCGATACAAGTGTGTAGAGATGAGGAACTTTAGAGAGAGCTTCTAAGACATGCCCACTTATTTAACTCTTACCTAACGCTTTTTACAAGAAGATTATAACAACTGCCATCAAAACCAGAACAAAATTAAACAACTGGAATTAATTTACATACAGTACTCATTTAGGTGATCAGTTTTAGCATTTTCTGAGAAGACACACACTGAGGTGCTTTCTCTCTTTGTCGCTCTCTCTTACTCTCTCACACACACACTGAGGTGCTCTCTCTTACTCTCTCACACACACACTGAGGTGCTCTCTCTTACTCTCTCACACACACACTGAGGTGCTCTCTCTTACTCTCTCACACACACACTGAGGTGCTCTCTCTTTCTCTCTCACACACACACTGAGGTGCTCTCTCTTTCTCTCTCACACACACTGAGGTGCACTCTCACTCACACTCACACCCCAGGCTTCTCACACACCGTGTCACAGTGAATTCAAACAGAAGTGTTTGAAAGCCAGAATTTCACACAGAATGTGAAGCTTCCCAAGCAGCTGAAGATTGTAACCCCCCCCCCCCCCCCGAAAACTCCGCCCATTCTTCAGCCCTCGCTGGACTGCAAGAAACTACAGTTAAAAATGAGAGAGGGCTGCAAGAGATTTGGGAAAGGAGCGAGGAAGGGAGATGTGGAAAAACCCCGAGGTCACAAAGTCAAACCAGACATTTTCTAATTCTGACCAAACTGTGCTTTTTTCTCTCTCTCTCTCTGTCTCTCTCTCTCTCTCTCTCTCTCTCTCTCTCTCTCTCTCTCTCCTCACTTCTCTCTTTCGCTCTCTCCCTCTCTCCCTGTCTCTCTCTCGCTCTCTGTCCCTCCCTGTCTCTCGCGCTCTCTCTCTCTCTCTCTCTCTCTGACATGGATTAAATTTCCACTTCAGGCTTTGAACTCTTTCCAGCAAACAATCTGAAATAAATGGACAGTTCTGTAAACGGAGCCTTGCATTCTAACCACAGACACAGACTCTGAGACCTCCAACTGCGCGAGCATCAAACAAGCACTGCTGTATCATTCAAGTCCCACCCACCCCCCGGTAAAACGAGCCAATCACAGTGTTGGCTAAGACGTGAGTGAAAATCGGAGTCTCGTGCTAGCAGACAACAAACAATCGTTTCTATTCTGCGTACGTTACACGCGAGACGGAGCTCTGATCTCCGTGACTCTGGGCCTCAGTTATGATGCTGTAAAGAAGTAACAGATCCAATCCATTATCAATATGTGTGTACAGGAAGAAAAATAAAGCATGGAAGGAAGGAGTGGAGATTGTTGGCGAGTGAACGGAGCTAGTACAGGCTAGTTAGCTAGCTTTACTGTGTATCAAGTGGCTGGCTTTCACAATGATTAGTGTTTTCTTTAATTTACCCGAGTTTTAGAGGTGTCTATAGCTACTACTATTACTAACAAAGTGCTGGACAGGCCACACCCACAAGAGGCAGGAGCCAGTGGTCACATGCATGAACAGTTATTTCACAACACAACAGTTTGTGTAATAAATACATCGTCCTGGACACAACAATTTGGTTTCTTTCTGTTCTTTCAGACAGGAAACCTTTCTCCATCCTGAGTGTCCACTCTCTGTGTCCCAGTTAGACAGGAATCTGCTTTTCTAGGTCTCTCTCTCTCTCTCTCTCTCTCTCTCTCTCTCTGACGGTGTTTATGTGAATTTGATATTCCCCTGCTCGTGTTCCTCTCCCTGTTGGTGAGTCCCAGTCCTGCCCGTTATCTTGTCCATCTCTCTCTACATCGTTCGGTCTGGAGTGCATTACTGTGAGGAAGTTTTAACTCTCACATTTTGCTGGATTGTTATCGCATGTCCTGCAGCTGCTTGAGTGAGCAGAGCAGAGTGTGCTGTAGTAATGTGATGAAGCGCCATCAGGATGCTGCATGGACATGATGGGATTCTTTATGCAAATGAAACTTGATTAATTGGTATCATCGAGCTTTAGTCTGATTTCACTGTTAGTAATTTAACTCTCATGAATCTCATGAACACACACACACACACTCCACTAACGCTATTAATAGAACCAGGAGGGAATGGGGAATGGTGCTGGCTGCTGTTACTATGGCAACCAGGTGTATTCAGGGCATGTGTGTGTGAGATGTATTGCTGCACCTGGGGACATATCTGAGAGAAGTTCTGTTTATTAAAAAAAAAAAAGCTGTTCTGTTTCTGGAATCTTTAATGATTTGGGTTTTTTTTCTACATGTGAATTTTATCTGCAAATGAATAAGACAAAAGTTGTAAAAGTATTTTTTAAAGAAGTAAATAAATATCTGAATGGTTTCAGACTTTCAGTGTTTATTTTATAATAAAGAGAAATAAAGATGTGTTCGAATGTAAAGGTCAGGTCACACTGTGGTTTTGGGTTCTCCTTTGTGGTTTCTCTGGAGGGGAAAAGGAACATGAAGATGTGAAGTGTGTAGTTAGAACCCACAGTGACTTCCTGTTTCCTCTCGGTGCAGCTCATTAGCATACTGCAGAGAGGACATGAGGAGTCTCCAACAAGGACACGTGATGCGGATAATGTCTCAGTACAGACGTCTGCTGTGTGCAGTGTTGTGATGATGACGACACTGGAGACTATGAAGATGATGCTAAAGAAGATGACTGCGATGACGACGTTGACTCTAATGAAGATGATGATGATGACGACGATGATGATGATGATGTTTAGTGAGCTCTCAGGATGATGGCCTGCTGTGTGCAGTGTGTTTGATGTGTGTAAGGAGTCTCCAGTGTCAGTGCTGTATATTAGTCAGAGGTGAAGCTGGAACTCAGGACAGAGCAGTTTACACTTCTTTGCATTATTCAGGGAGTGATTTTATCTGGAGGTGTTGTGTTCTTGCCCCAGTTTCTTGTTTTGATGTTGTGGTGGTTTATATTGTCTGGTGTTTTTTTTTTTTTTTTGTCTGTCGCCTCATATTATCTTGTCTGATTGGATTGTTTTTGTATCTTGTTGTCATGACTCTTCTTCTCCTCGTATTTTTGTGTTATCAACTTTTTTTAAATTGCTGGTCAAAATGTATACCTCACACACACACTCTCTCTCTCTCTCTCTCTCTCTCTCCTCTCTCTCTCTCTCTCTGAGTTTCCTGCAGTGTGAGTTCTTTTGTGTAACTACGAGCAAAAGCCACAGAACCGCCCTGGAACTTTCTCTGGGCCTCAACAGCTCTGTGATGGGGTGTGTGTGTTTTGTAGCACTTTATTCTGCTGCTTGTTTCGTCTCGTTGTGGTTCTGTTGTAAAAGGAGTCAACAGGAAAATGGCCAGGTTTAATGTTTATATAGCAGAACTGCATCATGGGGATTTTTTTTTCCTGCTGATTGCTAGCACATGTCCAACATGTTACAGTCTCTACATGGACAATTAACTCCTGAGATTTATATTCTGAGCGCTTTTCTGAAACCTTTACTCCTAACACATCTGTCTCGTATCCTGCATGTCTCCAATTCGCCATTATTGGAGTGCCATCAAGTCCTCTGTAAAGTCATAACAGGAACAAAATCAGTGGCACAGAAGCTTACTTTACTTTACTTTACTTTACTTTACTTTACGGGTGTGTTAAACTGGGACGTGAAAAATAAAAGGTTCAGCTCCTTAAACACGTCCGGATAACAGACAGCGAGACACGTCCAGGTTGTGTTTGGTGTTTAAAGCTTTTTTGACATCATCTCAGACTCGGCTAATAAAAGAGAAGAATCTTTCAGAATCCATTAGTAGTGAAAGGTCTCACACTGTCACTGATCTCGGGTCTGATGAGTCTGAAGAGAAATCATCTTTGTGATGAATTAGAGTGGAGACTGTGAGCCAGGTCAAAACTGAGACGTCTGCCTTTCCATGTACATGAATGTAATATGGAGTTGTCCCGCCCTTTGCAGCTAGAACAGCTTCAACTCTTCTGGGAAGGCTTTCCACAAGGTTTAGGAGTGTTATGGGAATTTTTGACCATTCCTCTAGAAGCACATTTGTGAGGTCAGGCACTGATGTTGGACGAGAAGGTCTGTCTCACAGTCTCCACTCTAATTCATCCCAAAGGTGTTCTATGGGGTTGAGGTCAGGACTCTGTGCAGGCCAGTCAAGTTCCTCCACACCAAACTCACTCATCCATGTCTTTATGGACCTTGCTTTGGTCACTGGTGTGCAGTCATGTTGGAACAGGAAGGGGTCATCCCCAAACTGCTCCCACAAAGAGCATGAAATTGTCCAAAATGTCTTGGTATGAAGCTGAAGCATTAAGAGTTCCTTTCACTGGAACTAAGGGGCCGAGCCCAACACCTGAACTCAATGACCTGGAGGGGTGTCCCAATACTTTTGGCAATGTGGTGTAGATTTATTTGTTTTTGTAAATGGATCTGTTCATCTGTTGTGTTTTCTTCAGCTCCTCAGACCCAGTTCTGTTCTGGAAAAACTGGAAAAATTTCCATATTCAGTGAGAATTTTCTGTTGCTTATAAATGACCTGATTTTCAGTGTTATGTAGATGTTTTGTGTGTTTTAGCAACAGATTTATAAGTAACTTGGATATTTGTTGTGTGTTCTTAAATGAATCAGAATTTTTCCCTTTTTTTTCCTGCTTTCTTTACAGGATGTCATGGCGACTCGGCATGTGTCCCAAGTCAGAGCCGACCTGTTAGCCTGCTAGCTTTCCTGCCCTTGCACTAATCATCATCGGTTCGGTCATGAACCACACGCCCAGCCCTCACATGGCCGAGGCGGCTAAATCGGGTCTGCTGTGCGGCCTGGGCGTGGGTCCGGACCGAGTGCGTTCTCCGGACAGCATGACCCACACGCCAAGCCCCACGGTGGGGACGCCCAGCGCTAGCCCTCCCCTGCTGCTGTCCCCCGGTCTGGGCTGTGACGGTATGGGTTCGGGAGCGGACTGGGAGAGCCGCGAGGAGCTGCGTCTGCGGGAGCTGGAGGAAGCGCGAGCTCGTGCCGCTCAGATGGAGAAGACGATGCGCTGGTGGTCAGACTGCACGGCCAACTGGAGGGAGAAATGGAGTAAAGTACGCGCAGAGAGGAACCGAGCACGGGACGAAGTCCGACAGCTCCGCCAGCGCCTGGACGCGCTCACGAAAGAGCTAACGGGAGTGAGGAGAGAGAGACAGGAGCTGGCCTCCGAAAACGAGCAACTCCAACTCGAGGTTCAGAGACTGAGAGCTGATCAGAGCTGTCCGTCAAACGCCATTGTCTCCTCTCCCATATCCAACTCCTCCACCACCGACTCTGACAAACAGCACAGCCACGAGGATGAGAGTGTTGGAGACGGTCCAGGCTCGCCAGAACCAGAACCTGTCAGAGATGTAGGAGTCGAGAAAGTAGACCGGCAAAAGGTGAGTCGCAAGAATGATTGTTGAAATGCTGCGCAGTCCTCGCTGCAGAACCAGGAGGGCGGAGCTTGACCTGATCCAACTCCTCCTACAAGCCTAACCCAGCCCATTGTACACCATACACACACAGTAGTGTCCACCTCCTGGACTTTGGGTTTGACTTTACCCCCTGAACTGGTTCTGCAGCAAGGGGCTATATCCTTGAATGGTTCCACTGCTTGCACAACTAGCACTAAAAACAAGAGTAGAGAACTAGTGATGTCAGCATTTTGTGGGTGGAGTCATAACTACTAGTGAAAATGAATGAATCACATCAGTGTGAATGTGAATCAGAAGAATGATGTGTTTTGCTGAGGAACTAAAGAGAGCTATGTTTTTATTTATTGCTCACAAAAGTGTATAAACACTGAAGGATCTTTTCAAAAGCAAGAAAATAAAATCTGTTGATATTTAGATAATTTACACCTGATGACCAGTAGCCCCGATGTTTGGCTGAGTTTTTAATAGCGTTTATAAACACGTCTTGTTTTAATCTAGCATTTCTGCATGCTCTAGTTTGTGGCCTTCTTTTCCTTTTGTCTTATTATTAGAACCAGGGCTCTCTGTGTCCTCCTCCTCCTTCTCTTCTTTCTCTTCGCCCCGGGGGGAAACCGCAGCAGAACGCCCATCCCTCGCTCTCCTCGTTTACAGACACACGCTCGCTTCAGCACACTCTGATTTTCCTAATGGGCTTTTAATTATCACTAAATAATTGTGTGTGTGTTAATACGCATAATGGAACAGAACGTGCACTGAGTGGGTCTCTGCTGGAATCTTGTGCTGGAACCCTGTGCTAAAGAACTCAAATTAATATCAGTGTCAGATCTGACCTTTAAGTGTGAGAGCATTTGGGTTTTTTTAGTGACCATAATCTCTTCTGTCCCTTACTCATTCACACTCTCTGTGACTCGAGTCTAAGGCACACTGTGGGCGTCTGTAACTTTCTCACACACACACACACACAGTCTTGATTTATGTTTGTGTAGTTGGCTTTGTTGGACCTCACCAAGCTTCATAAGACCTCAAACACATCCCTCTGTCCACACCGGCACACACCGGCTTCACCGTGCCGCATGTTCATGCCGTGATCACTCATGGAGGTTGACCTACCTGCTGTGTTTACCTCAGGAAGTAAACGTCTCCAACTGTCGTTGGTTTTAGATGAACTTCGCACTTAGAATCCATTTCAAGAGTTCTTCTCTCAGTTAATAGCAGATGTCCGAGGAGCTACACGGAGTTGAGAAGTTTCTGAGCCGCTGACTGTGATTCAGATTCAGGTAAAAGGGAGAAAAATCTGATCTCAATCATGGGGATTAAAGGAGTTCTGTGGGTAGAAACGTCTTGTTTATGAAAGAGGTCATCTCTCCTGTTCCTCTTCAGTTCTACTGACAAACAGAAACACAGTCTTGATGCTACAGAGGAAACAGATTTGCATCCAAAACAGGATTGAACTTTATTGCTTGTGTAAAACACACACACACACACACACACACATCACTCTAGTGCGTTTGTGTGGCTGTGAAACACTTCTACTGCCCCCTGCTGAATAAAGCCTGCAGCACAACTACAGTGATCTGTGCACTCAGTGATCTTTTCGGGTTTAAATACACTTTCTTTTCCACACACTGTGTTTCTTTAATTTCATCTGATGATCATTTTCTCTTATTGATTATACACCGGTCAGCCATAACATTATGACCACTGAGAGGTGAAGTGAATAAGCCTGATGATCTCATCATGGCACCTGTTAGTGGGTGGGATATATTAGGCATCAAGTGAACATTTTGTCCTCAAAGTTGATGTTAGAAGCAGGAAAAATGGACAAGTGTAAGGATTTGAGCGAGTTTGACCAAAAGAGCCAAATTGTGATGGCTAGACCACTGGATCAGAGCATCTCCAAAACTGCAGCTCTTGTGGGGTGTTCCCGGTCTGCAGTGGTCAGTATCTATCAAAAGTGGTCCAAGGAAGGAACAGTGGTGAACTGGAGCCAGGGTCATGGGCAGTCAAGGCTCATTGATGCACGTGGGGAGTGAAGGCTGGTCCGTGTGATCCAATCCAACAGACGAGCTACTGTTGCTCAAACTGCTGAAGAAGTTAATGCTGGTTCTGATAGAAAGGGGTCAGAATACACAGTGCAGGACGGGTCAGGACTGTTCTGGCAGCTGTTTGTTTGGTCATAGTGTTATGGCTGGTCGGTGTAAATGTCATTCAGTTATACGGTGTCTAATAGTCTAGAAGAATGAGCTGAACTGTGATCGTTGGACAACACGAGTCATTTATTGTAAATTTTCCTCAAGCGTGTCAGTAGATTAGCCGTATAATAATTCTAATATTTTAAAACAAGTGCCTGTAATTTTGCTCAATAATTCTGATTTGTGTCTGAAAATGTCGTCATCTCCTTTATTAATCACTTAAATATCAGCATTAATAGTCTTACTATTAAATAATTATATTATTTAAAAAATTGAGTGTATATATAAGTTTTCTTATTTATTTTCATATGAGTGTTAATTTTCTTATTTAACTGTTTCCATAATAACTTTTTTTTATGATTCTTAGAAGTGTTTTTGTTTTTGGGAATAATAATAATAATGTTATTTAGGATGCTATTATTTATAGAGCTGGCTGTATATAAGCTGTACTGTTAGAATGGTAAAGAAAATAAAGGAGAAAAGTAATCTTGATGGAAATAAAATGATCTGCTTCACAGCTATTTATTTATTTATTTATTTTTATGTAGTTGCATGTATGTAAACAGGAAGCTTTGTTTCTACTTCCTGTGTGTTTGTGTGTGTTTCCCTCTGTACTGAAAGGTGTGTGTGTGTGTGTGTGTGTGTGTGTGTGTGTTTCCCTCTGTACTGAAAGGTGTGTGTGTGTGTGTGTGTGTGTGTGTTTCCCTCTGTACTGAAAGGTGTGTGTGTGTGTGTGTGTGTATGTTTCCCTTTGTATTGAAAGGTGTGTTTTTCCCTCTGTACTGAAAGGTGTGTGTGTTTTTCCCTTTGTACTAAAAGGTGTGTGTGTGTGTGTGTGTGTTTTTCCCTCTGTACTGAAAGGTGTGTGTGTGTGTGTGTGTGGTTTTCTCGCGCTCAGCTCATCTCCTCTGAGATTGTTATCTCGTGTGTCTCAGGAGCTGCAGCTGTTGGAGGCTCTGCTAAGGGCGAAAGCCGAGGCTCCGGACTCGTGGGACTCTCGCAGCGTGAGCAGCCTGCGTACGGCTCTGAGCCGCCAGGACCGGAACAGGCTGCTGTGGGAGGATCTGGCAACCCTGGACGAGGACTCCAGCAAACTCAACGTCCTGCAGCTGCGTCTCGACGAGTCCCAGAAAGTCCTGCTGAAAGAGCGCGAGTGAGAACACACTCCTGATGGGATCTAACACCTTTCACTGTTCTCTCTCTCTCTCTCTTTTTCCCCCTCTCTCTCTATCTTTGTTTCTCACTCACTCTTTTTCTCCCTCTCTCTCTCTCTAACCATTTTTAATATAAAAATTGTAAAAGAATAAAAATAAAACTCAAAGTCAAAATAGAACAAATTTCTGATTGATTCTTTATCGAGGATCCCAGAGTGTGTTCTTAAATCAACACTTTATTATTATTATTATTTTAAATAATTGACTAAAGCTGTGTGGAAATGTTTTCATGTCTAACCTGAACTAAAAATTGTCTTCACATTTACAAAATCGTGTGTGTGTGTGTGGTTTTCAGGGATAAACTTGCACTCAGTAAGAACATTGAGAAGCTGGAGGTGGAGCTGTGTCAGTGGAAGCTCAAGCACGAGGAACTGAATAAGAGCAAACAGGAAGCTCTCAAACAGGTATGAGGGGGAGGGGGTGGGGAAATATTTCAATAAAAAATAAATAAGTAAATAAATAAATCTTTTATAAATAAATCTAATTTAATTATAATTTAATGCCTGATATGGTTCCAGAACATCTCCAAAAATGTCAACATTTATGAATATTCATGAATAAATATGCAAGTATGGAACCGCCCCCATGTCCTCCTCCCATTCCCATCACTAATGAAGAATATTCAGGATGAGGAGTAGACTGCAGGAGCAGTTTAAACATGGTGCTTAAAGGGTTTTCTCCAGCAGGTGGCACTCTGGTTCTGTGTAAAACATGCACCACAGTGAGGATGAGTGAATGAATCAGTGAGTCAGAGAAACTCACAGGTAGAAGTGGAGGTGTGATGAGGGGTTTGTGTTCAGGCTGCTGTTGAGCTGCTGATCTGTTAGTTATATTCAAAAACAAAAAAGTGGAAATTAATGCCACATGTTCTAAATAATAACAGAAAAATTTCTCTCTCTCTCTCTCTCTCTCTCTCTCTCAGCTGAACTTGTTGAAGGAGGTACATCAGGATGAACTCGGCCGCATGTCTGAAGATCTGGAGGATGAGCTCGGAGCTCGGACCAGCATGGACAAAAAACTAGCCGAGCTTCGAGCAGAGGTGAAGCGTGCATGCGCACACACACACACACACACACACACACACACACACACACACACACACACACACACACACACACAGCTTATTAGTACACCTGCTCAGCAAAACAAAAAAAGCAAGTGGGGCAAAATTTGTTGATCTGATGCTGGATTTGGATTTTAGAGATTGAGCTATACTTTAATTATTAGTGTGTGTGTGGATGTTGCAGACAAACAGATAAACAATAACGTGAGGTCACACAGCAGGTCAGGATCAAATCATACCTTCCAGTGTTTGTATTAGAAATGGTGGGTTTACCTCACTGTCTCTTAGTGTGGTGTGTGTGTGTGTGCATGGATTTGGGTTTTTATCTCTTTATAATCACTAAATATGTACGTAATGGTAGAAACATGTGACGGACCAAATGTGGGTTCCCCTAGACACCCAATTCTTGATTTGTTTTCATTTGAGTGAGTTTGACGAAGGGCCAAATTGTGATGGCTAGACCACTGGATCAGAGCATCTCCAAAACTGCAGCTCTTGTGGAGTGTTCCCAGTCTGCAGTGGTCAGTATCTATCAAAAGTGGTCCATGGAAGGAGCAGTGGTGAACTGGCGACAGGGTCATGGGTGGTCAAGGCTCATTGAGGCACGTGGGGAGAGAAGGCTCCGATCCATCCGTGTATCCTGTGTAATGTGTAAAGCACCTAATTTCGTTGGACATGCTACATGTTCCAATGACAATAAAGATATTCTATTTTATTCTATTCTATTGCTCAAATTGCTGAAGAATTTTATGCTGGTTCTGATAGAAAGGGGTCAGAATACACAGTGCAGGACCGGTCAGGGCTATTTTCAAAAAGGGGGACCAACACAATATTGGTCATAATGTTATGGCTGATTGGTGTAGGTGCAATAATACAAAAATGTAAATGTTGTGTGATGTACATACCTGACAACAGTGTGTGTGTGTGTGTGTGTGTGCGCACCTCATTGGATTATTTAAGCATCCAGAAAAAAAATCCTGCATAGAACTTCTGCAAGGGAACCAGTTCATTGTTCTTCATATAACCTTTAGAGAAAACTGAAGAGTATTAAGTGTGTAAATTTTATACTACGGTCATACACACACATGCGTATTACTACCTTCCACTGGTGTGTGTGTGTGCGCGCAGATGGAGCGTCTGCAGGTGGAGAACGCGGCGGAGTGGGGCAGGAGGGAGCGACTGGAGACGGAGAAGTTGGCACTGGAGCGTGACAATAAGAAGCTGCGTGCGCAGATGGAGGACCTGGAGGAGCAGCTGGCACGCAAACGCAGACAGGCAGCCAGCGCACTGGACACCGACCTCAAGAGCATCCAGAGCGAGCTGTTCGAGAGGAACAAGGTGAGGGCAGGAGAATGCTGACCACAGCCACCCAGTCTACACTTTTCTCTGACCTTCACCGTCACAAAATGATCATCTCCAAAAAAACATAATCCAACGAATTAGAAATGATTTACAAAAATTACATCTAGTAACATTTTATTAAAGAAAATAAATCTCAGGTTGTTTGTTTGTGTTTTTGTTTTTAAAAAAAAAAAAATCGGTGCATCATGTAGGTCAGTAGTCACATCTTTAGACACATCTTTAGTTCCTAACTAAAAGGTTCTACACAGAACCCTAATGAGAGGTTCTAGAGTAAGCAGCAAGAAACATTCACCACTGAAGCAAACATGGCTGCATGCACAACCACTGCTCACACCACTGACCCCACCTTCATTTCTCATGGTGCTCTCTCGTGAGTGGGCGTGTCCTTAGTCTTTAATTTACTTCTGGTTGCCATGGTTTCACTGATGGCGCTCACAAGCTAGCTATAGCCACAGAATAAATATAACACCACTCCGTCCTCTCGCTAAAAATAAATCTCTGCTCTTATTTGCTGAAGTGTTTCTCTTCTTATTTGCATATAAAGTTTCTTCATTGTGTTTCCCCTCCGTACACTATATAGCCAAAAGTATTGGGACACCCCTCCAAGTTATTGAGTTCAGGGGTTGGGCTCGGCCCCTTAGTTCCAGTGAAAGGAACTCTTAATGCTTCAGCTTCATACCGAGACATTTTGGACAATTTCATGCTCTTTGTGGGAACAGTTTGGGGATGACCCCTTCCTGTTCCAACATGACTGCACACCAGTGACCAAAGCAAGGTCCATAAAGACATGGATGAGTGAGTTTGGTGTGGAGGAACTTGACTGTCCTGCACAGAGTCCTGACCTCAACCCCATAGAACACCTTTGTGATGAATTAGAGCGGAGACTGAGAGCCAGGCCTTCTCATCCAACATCAGTGCCTGACCTCACAAATGTGCTTCTAGAAGAAAGGTCAAAAATTCCCATAAACACACTCCTAAACCTTGTGGACAGCCTTCCCAGAAGAGTTGAAGCTGTTAGCTGCAAAGGGCGGGACAACTCCATATTACATTCACGTGCATTATCCTTATCCAGAGCGACATACAAAAGTGCTTTAAGTCACTATCTACTGGTTCAATAGGTTACAGACTTAGGATACCATTCGCCTAAAATTGGAAAAAGAAAAATTTTTTTTTTTTTTTTAATAAACCATATAACAATACATAAACAGGGAAAGGTAAGAGCTAGTTTAAGTGCCTCAGGAAAAGGTAGGTTTTAAGATGTCGTTTGAAGACAGTCAGAGACTCTGCTGTGCGGACATCTAGGGGAAGTTCATTCCACCGCCTCGGTGCCAGAACAGAGAAGAGTCTAGATGAATACCTACCTTTTACCCTGAGAGATGGTGGGACCAGTCGGGCAGTGCTAGTGGATCAGAGGGAGCGAGGAGTAATAAGGTCTTTGAGGTAAGATGGTGCTGGTCCATTCTTGGTTTTGTAGGCAAGCATCAGTGTTTTGAATCTGATGCGTGCAGCTACCGGAAGCCAGTGGAGGGAACACAGCAGTGGGGTGGTGTGGGAGAACTTAGGCAGGTTGAAAACATTTTGGATCATTTGCAGTGGACGAGTTGCATTCAGAGGAAGACCTGCCAATAAAGAGTTGCAGTAGTCCAGTCTCGAAATAACCAGAGACTGAACAAGCACTTGAGTAGCCTGTGTGGATAGAAATGGTCGGATCCTTCTGATGTTGTACAGAAGAAACCAACATGAGCGTGTCACATTGGCAACATGGGAGGAAAAGGACAGTTGATTGTCCATGGTTACCCCGAGGTTGCGAGCAGTGGCTGAAGGGGAGATCATTGAGTTGTCCAGAGACAATGCAAGATCCTTGTCTGGGGATAAATCACCTGGGATTTCATCCAGGATGAAATGTCCACCAGACACGCTGAGATTCGGGCAGAAGCTGTGGTATCTGAGGGAGGGAAGGAGAAGATAAATTGGGTGTCATCAGCATAGCAGTGGTATGAAAAGCCGTGTGAGGATATAAGTTTGCCAAGAGTGTGAGTGTAGAGGGAGAAAAGGAGAGGACCAAGTATTGAGCCTTGTGGGACACCAGTAGAGAGTCTGTGTGGGGCAGATGTCAATCCCTTCCATGTTACCTGATATAAGCGACCATCCAGGTAGGAAGCAAACCATTCCCATGCTGTTCCTCAAATTCTAAGACTCCTGAGGGGTTAACTGTGTCAAATGCTGCAGAAAGGTCGAGGAGGATGAGGACTGATGAAGCTTGGCTGATCTAGCAGTATGTAGTTTCTCAATGACCGCCAAAAGGGCAGTCTCTGTGGAATGTGCTGCTTCGAAGTCAGACTGGTTGGGATCATGGAGGTTATTCTGCAGGAGATAGTCAGACAGCTGATTTATAAAAAATTCGTTCGAGAATTTTTGAAAGAAAGGAGAGGAGTGATACTGGTCTGTAATTATTAATGTCAGAGGGATCCAAAGCAGGTTTCTTTAGTATAGGGACAACCCTTGCTTGCTTAAAGGCAGTTGGTACCTGTCCTGATGTAATGGATCTATTGATGACTGTGGTGATGAAGGGCAGGAGGTCAGGTGAGATGGTCTGGAGCATAGTGGAAGGGATTGGCAGGTGGTGGGATTGGAGGAGTGGATGATTTGCAAAACCTCTTCTGCTGCTATGGTTGAGAGATGCTTCAGTGAATGAGTAGCTGAGTCCTGGCTGTGTAATGTAGATGAAGTAGGGGCGGATGTGAAGGTCTGGCAGATGTTCTCAATCTTCTCTGTGTAAAAAGTGGCAAAATCTTCAGCGGTCAGGGAGGATGGAGCAGGTGGAGTTGGAGGGTTGAGTAGTGCAGAGATGATGTTGTGGAGCTTTCGGGGATCTTGTGCAGAAGCCTCAAGCTTTTCCTTGTACAAGGAAGTCTTGGCAGAAGTCACGTCCGAAGAGAATCTGGACAGAAGCATTCAATAAGAGGTGAGATCTGCGTCCAGTTGAGATTTCTTCCACTTCCTCTCTGCTGTTCGTAGTTCTCTTCAATTGTTGTGAAGCACATCTGTCAGCCAAGGAGCAGGACAAGAAGTCTTCCTGCGTTTAGTGGATAAAGGGCAGAGAAGGTCCATGGTTGATGAAAGAGAGGAGATAATAGTGTCTGTAGCTGAGTCTAGGGGTAAGGAGGAAAAGGAGTCATAGTCAGGAAGAGATGAAAGAGTGTAGGAAGTTACAGAGAAAGGAGAGAGAGAGTGAAGGTTCCGACGGATGAGAGAGGGATGTTGGGAGTTACATTTGGGTAGTACAGGGAGAATGATAGTGAAGGATACCAAGTGATGATCTGAGATATGAAGTGGGGTAGCAGTCATGTCTGTAGCTGGGGAAGGGCAGGTGAAGACCAAGTCCAAGACTTTTCCTCCCTTGTGTGTTGGAGGGCAGCTGTTAAATGACAAGGAGAACGAATTCAGAAGAGTCAGAAGACTGAAGCTTGTCAGATGGTTGGTTGAAATCTCTAAGGACCGTCAGAGAGGTGCTGTCAGAAGGGAAGACACTGAGGAGTATGTCCATTTCTTCCATGAAGTCTCCAAGGGGACCAGGAAGATGGTAGATGACAATGATGGAGAGGTTGATTGGAGATGTAACTGAAACTGCATGGAATACAAAAGAAGAGATGGTGAGATGAGACAAGGGGAGAGGTGTGAAACACCATCTCCAGGACAACAGCAGACCTGTACCACCACCCCTGCCTGATTCTCATGGTGAGTGAGAGAAAGCATAGGCAGAGGATAGAGCAGTCGGTGTAGCAGTGTTCTGTGGGGATATCCAGGTCTCAGTTAGTGCCAGAAAATCAAAGGACTAGTGGGAGGCTGAAGCTGAGATGAAAGAGGTAAGAACAGAGAGGGGTTTGAGGCACGTCTGGTTTGGTCAAAGTGAGGTTAAGTGCAAGTTAAAATGTAACGGGACAAGAAAGTATGTTAGTAGACACTTACTATAAACAGGTCTTGACCTGGCTAGATGCAAACCGCTACAGACACTCGTGTCTGTAGAGGAGAGCCTTCAATATAAATTAGCGAGCCCTGCCCACAATTCACACCTTAAGGGAGACTGAAACTACTCTTGATTAATCACCTGAGACAACTAAGCATAGACCAACACTAAAGGATCAACAAGCTATACAATATAACACAGTTCAAATAACTGTAGAACCAACACAGTTCAAATAACTGTAGAACCAACCAAGTTAAACACATACTGTAGTATGCAAAGTCAGAATCCTACCTTACCAGATGAAATAGATTCAAATGAAGAGCTAAAGCACACATGCATGGAAAGCCAGATGTCCCAGTTTTGACCTGGCTCACAGTCTCCAAAATGTCTTGGTATGCTGAAGTATTAAGAGTTCCTTTCACTGGAACCAAGTGGCTGAGCCCAACCCCTGAAAAATTCAATGATTTGGAAGGGTGTCCCAAAATTTTTGGGGGAAATATTGTGACTTATTTTCTATTCACTCAGCCTTTTAATTCAAAAAGCTTTCCTTTTTTCATTTTGGCTCCATTATGCAGAACACAGCTGCTTACATGTGGTCATTATTTCTGTTTTTATAAACGGGGATGAGCAGAAAGAGCCCAAGGATTTATTACATCTCTCATTAGTCACTTTAAACATCTGTACTCTGTTCTTAAGAAGGCAGGCCTCAATATCCTGTAGGGGGCGCTGTGTGTTATAAAGAGTAAACAAGTGCATGTATCACAGTGTTGCTGCTCACGTGTCTGTGTAAACGTGCACAGCATCTCGTTTTCTTTGTTACTGGTTCACTGTAGTGTTGTGTGTGTGTGTGTGTGTGTGCGTGTGTGTGTGTGTGTAAATATATAAAGTATTAGGTTATATGTTTTTAGTATCCAGATTTAAAACATGTAGACAGGCTTAAATGAAATCACCGGGACGTGATTGATGCACCGCAGTGTCCTCACAGTGTAGCTCTAAGTCTGCTGTGTGATTGACCGCATCTTCACCTGACCCTGGAGTCCCGTCCCTCCTCCCGCCTCATCCCAAGTCGTTTCGGCGGCCTGGCACTCGTTCTCTTTGCCCTCTGTAAGGGCACTGCTTCACTAAACAGACCCAGACAGATGGAGGGTTTTGGCCAAAATGTGGATTCTCACATTTAAACGTGTCTCCAGCCATGTTGGCTGTACAGCGAACTCTGGTTATTTATCTTAGCGCCGGCCCCTGCGTGGCCACATCCTAATTAGAGCCATAAATTCCAGACACGGTTGGTTGGACGCCTTGACAACTGCTCTGTCGGCTTTTATGAACTGTGGGAAATGAAGATTACTGTTAAGGAAAGATCTAGCAAAATTAAACATAAAAAAACCCTGAATTTTTCGTTTTATCTAATTACTTATTCATTTATATACTAAAATTGAGATTTTCAAACGGAGAAAAATAATTCATTTAAATATAGCTGCAAGCAGCGATTAAGGGGGCCAAGCACTTTTGTTGCTCAGGAGCCACTGGGACCATCGGCGTGTGCTCCCCAGGAGCTCCAGTCGATTTAACGGCGAAAACACCAAGCAGATGAACTCAAAGCTTTGTTTATCGGCATCAAGTCACCCCGTGGAATATTTGTGCCGAGTCTGGTGTCAATAAAGTACAATAAAAGTGTCTGAGAAACAGGCTCACTTTCTGTCTGGCAACATCAGTCACGTTAATTCTGATGAAGCTGTATATGTATCTGAAAGTAAGGGAAGTGTAGAGGAGGTTTTGTTTACATCTCATAAAGCTGTGATTTAAAGTTTATGGGCACTGGACATTTGTAGAAATCACTGGACATCTGTTGTTGCCTTCAAATTAACGTCATGGGATGTAATTTTCTGTAGAATGTTGTTTCACAGGAAATTGGTGAACATTAACACGGTTACAGATCATGAACAATAATAAAAATTTCTGAGAAGCAGAAGGAAGTTTTTTTACGTATGGTTTTATAAAAATGATTTGTTCTGATGTAAAGTGTGATGAAGAGCAAAGTGGATTATTATTATAATTTCATAACAGTGAAGTGTTACTTCATTATAACGACTGTTTATTAATGAACAACAGTTATCTGCTATTTTCAATACGTTATAGTTACAATTAACAATGCCATACTAACCCCTCTCTCTCTCTCTCTCTCTCTCTCTCATATCTCTCTCTCTTTCTTGTCGTCTGTCGTTTTCTCTATTTATCTATCTAGAAATATACAGTCTTTCATTTTACAGAGAAACTTTATTTTTCTTGTGCTAAGAAACTTAACAAATCTCCCAATACATTTTTATG
>NC_080719.1:1065000-1082500 GCF_019097595.1 Hemibagrus wyckioides
CCCTGTCTGTCTCTTCGTCTGTCTCTTCACCTGCCTCTCTGTCTGTCTCTCTGCCTGTCTGTCTCTTCACCTGCTTGTCTCTTCGTCTGTCTCTTCACCTGCCTCTCTGTCTGTCTCTCTGCCTGTCTCTCTTCACTTGCCTGTGTCTTTGTCTGTCTCTCTGCCTGTCTCTTCATCTGTCTCCCTGCCTGTCTCTTCATCTGTCTCCCTGCCTGTCTGTCTCTTCACCTGCCTCTCTGTCTGTCTCTCTGCCTGTCTGTCTCTCTGCCTGTCTCTTTGCCTGTCCAGCAGCTGTAGAAAGTGGATTGTTGTGTGTATGAATGCAGCTCTGCTTTAATCTGGAATAGTTTGGTTTTCAAAAAATTCCTACTTTCTTCTGTTGTGTTTTTAGAGATGGCAAACTAATCTATCATAAACTATCGCCATATGAACGTTCTTCCTCAAAGTAGTGCTGAATGAATTCAGCATTTTCTTATAAATATATATTTATTTTCTTTATAGGATTTAAAGTTGCATTATTGAAGTGAAGGCAGAACTTCACACATGTGCAATAAGTTAGATACACAATTTTCCACTTGCTGTGTATATCCTGAGTGACAGATGTCTCATCCAATCAGAGGACAAGAATTCCATTCACAAACTATACCTACCTTTTCCACTTTGTCTGATTCGTCCTTGTGTTTTCGGATTTGTTATTTTGTTATGCACCGGACGTGTGGTCAGCTGGTGTGCGCGGCTGCCGGAGTTTATGGTCTCTGTGTCGAATAAAAAATAAACGATTGTTCCTTTGCCATGGGCTGATCTCTGACCTGTCTAAAGAGCTCCCATTAGCACAGGTTCCACGGTGGCGTCTGTTCTAAACGAGTCCATTATCACCTGCTGCTGCACTTTATTTATGAGCCACTGGAGCAAAGTGCCGAGTTTCTCCCGCGCTCATGACATGCCATTACTGCTGATCTACAGCCTCGCGTGTGTGTGTGTGTGTGTGTGTGTGTGTGTGTGTGTGTGTGTGTGTGTGTGTTACAGAAAACACGTTCCGGTTATTCTTTTTATAGTATAATAATTTATTTGACATACTGGTGAAAAATGTCATGATTGTAAGCGCAGGTTTTATCCAAATAGATTTGGATTTAAAAAGAGCCTCACACTGATTCTCCATGTGACTCGACTCGGGTCTTTTTTTATTTAGTTCTGCTTGCCGGATTATTTATTTATTTATTTTTTTAATATTTGTTAGCGCTGCAGGTCAGCAGAAAAAAACTGCGGAGTTTGTCCTCGGTGGACTCGGTGTGTGCATAGGAGGAAGAGAAGGAAGGACAGCGGAGGTGAAATGAAGGTGAATGAACAAAAGTGTGGAGTGAGGATACGAGCAAAAATGTGCTGAGGAGCTTAAAAACACAGAGAGATGAACAGCACTATCATGCAGGACAGCCGTCCACTCCAGGGAAATTGATTTCAGGTATTAAAAAAAAAAGTGAGCAGGACGAAAGAAAATAAAAGGTAGCTGAAACATCATGGTGCAGGACGGGTTTCTGAGCTCAGGGTCGAAGGTCACGTGATGTCGTTTTCAAGAATAAAAATCTCACCGCTCTCAGGAAGTGTGTGTGTGAGAAAGGACTGTTTAAAAAGAAAATTTTGGAATATACAGAAAAATAATTTCTCTCCCTGAGTAAATGCAGTTACAATCTACATGAAATTATTAAACTGAATCTTTACCCTTGTTAGCAGTCTCAGGGTCTATGAATATGCAAATCTGGACATGCCCACATCTCATAAGATAAAAGGTGGTGTTGATCTGAATGACACCTGAAATTATAAGATGACAGAGTAAGGCTGACGAGGACGGTGAAACGGCTGAAAATGATGGACACAGGATTTAGGTCCTGATGGAAATCCTAATCCCTTCTGAATAGGGCTAAAGAAGGCGTGCGGTGCTGCTGAGGATTATTTCAGCTCAGACCTGCGCCCTTGTCGAGCAATCTGCAGCTGCTTCAATTCAGAAGCAGGAACTTTTGACTTCTGTGTGGTCAAGCTAAAACGTTGGGAAGAAAAGACGGGCGTGTCTGTGTCTTTATATTTTTCTGGGGCTGGATTACACTGAGGTGTAGAGTCAGTGTTCTAGATCTAACATGAACATGATGATGGAGCTGAAGCTTGTGTGTGTGTTTGTGTTTACAGTATAAACGGCATTTAAAGGGAAGAAAATCTGCTTTGTTCCTGCTGATGGTGTGACTGTGCAAGCAGTCATTTTGTTCTGACGACGAGGAAACCGTTCCTGAGTATGAGTGTAGAGTTTTGGAGAGAGAAAATTCTGAGTTATGAGATTTAATTGATGCAGGAGGCACATTACAGCAGGAGGACAGAACATTTACCAGAAAAGTTCATCCCTAAAGTGCTCCTGGTGGAGAGGATGAGTTCCATGAGGTGCAACAAACAGTATTTCTAATTGACTGCAGGTACACTATACTGCCAAAAGTTTTCAGTCCCTTCCTGTTCCAACATGACTACACACCAGTGACCAAAGCAAGGTCCATAAAGACATGGATGAGTGAGTTTGGTGTGGAGGAACTTGACTGGCCTGCACAGAGTCCTGACCTCAACCCCATAGAACACCTTTGGGATGAATTAGAGTGGAGACTGTGAGCCAGACCAAAACTGAGACGTCTGCCTTTACATGTACATGAATGTAATATGGAGTTGCCCCGCCCTTTGCACCTATAACAGCTTCAACTCTTCTGGGAAGGCTTTCCACAAGGTTTAGGAGTGTGTTTATGGGAATTTTTGACCATTCGTCTAGAAGAGCATTTGTGAGGTCAGACACTGATGTTGGACGAGAAGAAGGCCTGGCTCGCAGTCTCCGCTCTAATTCATCCCAAAGGTGTTCTGTTTTTCAATTTTTATAGAACCAAATAATTTCATTAGGAAATAGCAGAGGGAGGTAAAAGGGATGTAAGAGGGAGGTAAGGTAATCCAAAATGTAATCCCACACCCAGAATTCATACAGCTGTGCGACAGTGCTGTTTCTACCACTGTGTGCTTTCCAGAGACGTAGCAGTGGGGCTCATATATAATAATAATAATAATAATAATAATAATAATAATAATAATAATAACACCTTCCAGTTTAGGCTACACCCATTTTCATGTCAGATAGGGTCAGTACACCTCTAATGAATCAAGAGTTTCAGGCTCTGTGTGTGGGAGAGAGAACCTATAGGATCATGTAAACACTGCAAGTTATTTCTGTAGCGTGCAAGACATTCACACTGACAGCGTTTCTGCTCCAGCTTCAAGACTAATCCCTCATTTCTCCTTCATCATGGATCATTCATCACTCTGCAGCATGTTTTATTCATCAGCACTCGCTCGGCACTTCACTAAACACACACTCGCACAACACCCAGGGTTCAGGTTTTAAAGAGAAGATGCTGGTTTGATCACACTTTCACTTCTGGCTTAGGGTTTTTACTTTCAAACCTTTTTGTTTTTATTTTAATCTTAAGAAAGGTTTGTTTCTCTGTATTTTCTCTGATGTTTATGATATCGGCCATTTTCTCTGCAGCACAGCTGTTTATTTTTTGTATGTTTTATTAAAACTGCTCTACTGTTTTTAACATGAACTGTATATGTTAAACATAGCAATGCATCTCACACACACACACACACACACACACACACACACACACACACACACACAGTGCCAGACTGTTAATTAACAGATCTAATGTAAAGAACCTGTTTTCATCCCAGACGAGCTCCGATCAGACTGTTTTGCCGTCTCCCTGTGGAATTAGAGTTAATCACTTCGCCTGATTGTGCAAAACACCATTTACACACACACATACACACACACACACACACACACACACACACACACACACATGCAGAGTGACTGTGTTGCATGCTGCTGCTTCCACACTGTTTTTGCTCCTGTGAATTTTTCACTAAATTGTGACTGGAAGACTAAAAACAATAATACTGCCCCCTCTCCCCTGACACGCGCACACACACACGCACACACACGCACACACACACATGCACACACACACACACACATGTGTAAATACACATCAGTATTTCTCCCCAGCTGCCTGTTATGCTGATACAGGACATCATGATAGAAATTACTGCTTTAACTATTTTCCTTAAATTGTTGATGTTTCTAAGCTTTCTTTCTTCGTCTTTCATCTCTCTTCTTTCGTCATCCATTAAAGGCCATCAGAGTGTGTGTGAGAGAAAGATTCAGAAGTTCCCTTTTTAAGCCGATTTAGTAGCTGGTGTGTGTTTCCTGGCCTGTGTCACAGTTAACGGTCACAGCAACAAGATTTATGGCTTTAATTTATTGTAATTTATTTAAATGAGGGTGGTGTTGAAGAGTCAGAACCCTTCATTTTCCTTCAGAATGTAATTCTGGAATGACTGACCGCCACAAACCCCGCCCCTTTCCCCATCTCACTTTTGGTTACTTCCTCCTGCCCGTTTTTATGGATTTAAAGAAAGTATGTTATTAAATTATGTAGAATATTATTTTTGAACCAGTTTTTAACGTTTTAATTTTTTTTAATTTAGATTATTAGATTTAGAGTATTAGTGTAAAGTTACAAAAAAACACAAATTAAATGTTAAAATATTAGAATATTATATTAGTACTGCTTTTTAATACTTTGCGATTTAATTTGTTTTTAACAGAAGTATTGTTTCACTATTTTTTATGTAAAATATTTTTCATGTTCTTGAATTTTAATTTGATTTGGAAGATTTAGATCCTGGAATCTCTGTGTAATGCAGAACGTGTGTGTGTGTGGTTAGTGTGGATAGATGTAGCGATGGATGGAGGGATGGTAACCAGGCCACCTCTCATCATTTCTTCAGAGCTGATGTTCACTGATGATGGAGGTTTATTACACACACACACACACACACACACACACACACCCCTTCTCACACGGTGTAGTTACTTTGGTGTGAAGAGAGATTTTTTTTCTTTTTTTTATATTTTGAATGATCTCAGTCTGTAATGATTCTGGACACAGGTTAGAATGATCAGAGGAAGAGGACTGATCAGAGCAGGAAGTTCGTCTCTGTGGCTTTATTTAAACAGGAAACGTTTGTTTCTGGAAGCTTCTCTCTGAGGAACCTCGTGTCCTGTGCTGTGTGTTTGATCTCATGATTGGATGTGATTTCTGTTGTTTCTCT
This sequence comes from Hemibagrus wyckioides, assembly GCF_019097595.1. Lineage (NCBI taxonomy): Eukaryota > Metazoa > Chordata > Actinopteri > Siluriformes > Bagridae > Hemibagrus > Hemibagrus wyckioides. The sequence goes on from NC_080719.1 coordinate 1,070,197, forward strand.
AGCTGTTTCTGTGTAACATCAGCAGGGTGTGTTTTATTCTCATTAATAACATGTCCATCAGCTCAGCAGGACACCTGGACACTTTCAGAAGGATGAGTCTTAGCAGTCTGCAGTCTTTAGAACTGTTATGGGTTCTTCTGTTCCTCTGAAAAGTATTTATTTATTTATTTATTTATTTTTTAAGAAAGTCAGATTGACAAGGCTTCATTGCTCAGGGTTCCTGAAATTGTTTCTTCTGGAGAACCCTTTCAAATTCTGTGTAGAGTTTCTGGAACAGTTCTGTTCAGAACCCTCTCCAGTCTTCTCTACCATGTTACCATTTCAAGACTGTAACATGAAGTAAAAATGATCAAAAATTGATTCATTATTTATTTTGTTTGTTTGTTTTTCTATCCTTGCATATTTGTCCCTCTTAATCATTTCCGATCTCAGATTTAATATACGAGAAGTTCACTTTAGTACATTTTCACATATAGTACATTTAGGCTAAATTCACCCCAACAGATTCACTCTTCCTGTCACACACAGTTTCAGGCTGTAATTTATATTGTGTGTGTGCTTTAGAAAATCTAAAACCTTTAAAATGATTTTTTTTGTCCTTGTGGAGAAACCCTGCAGCTTCCCCTTCATAAATGTTCCGAGCAGAACCGTTTTATTTTTGGATGATAAAGACCCTTAAGTTTCACTTCTGATAACACAGAAATAATAGTGTTCATTTGTGAACAGTTATTGTAGGTGACGTTGTCATGTTTACACACAGGGTTCAATTTAATAGTTTTTTTCCCCAAAGCTTTTGTAGAGTCGGACATTTTTGCTCTATTTTAAGAAAGTGTGTGTGTTGTAGGAACTAGCAGACTTGCGTCACATCCATACGAAGGTAAAGAAGCAGTACCAGGAGAAGACAGCTGAGCTAGCACATGCTAACCGGCGGGTGGAGCAGCATGAAGCAGAGGTGAAGAAGCTGAGGCTGAGGGTGGAGGAGCTGAAAAAGGAGCTGGGGCAAGCAGAGGACGAGGTTAGAGTACTATTAGCGAAAACTCTGGCCTCAACAACACAATCCCCGTCATTAACGTGTGATCTTCAGAAACATCGAGGATTTTTAGTTGGAGTTCATTTCTGTAACACAATAATAACTAACTTAGTAACTAAACTAACTAAACACATCACTAGTAGTTCAGGTTAACATAACACTGCAGCTACCTTGTTAAAATAATACACAAGACCACCTGTCAATCAAATGAGCAATTAAAGCAAATGAGCTCGCCCACTAATACTGATCTGTAACATTTGTGTGTGTGTGTGTGTGTGTGTGTGTGCGTGTGTGTTGAAGCTGGATGACTCTCGTAACCAGACCAGGAAGTTGCAGCGATCTCTGGATGAACAAGTGGAGCAATCAGAGAACCTTCAAGTTCAGCTGGAACATCTACAGTCCAGGTAAAACAACACACACACACACATCCCTGTAGCATTCTGTTTTGATCATTGACTCAGATTTCTCCTTTTCTCCATAGCTGACAGGGTGTTTTTGTAATGTCTAGTGTGCACTGTTTAGTCCTTTCACTACGCGTGCACAAGGTTTAGGAGCACACGCGCACACACACACACACACACACACACACAGTCACACTCCCTGCATTCTGGCTTGTGGCTCCCTGCAGCCAATCCTGAGCTGCCTAGCCATGGGTTACCGTAGTAACAGGGAGACTTGAAGCCTGAACACCCCACCACCACCACCATCAGGCACATGAGTCAAGACACACACACACACTGAGATTACATTACATACACAGTTTATTCACATAATTGAAGTATTTAGCATTTAGCAAAGCATTTTGTTTTAGCTACTGTCACTGTGAAAAATTAATTATTCATAGACAGACAGAAAGAGAGACCGAGTCAGAGAGAGACAGGTACAGGACAGACAGAGGGCAGTGGTAGCTCAGTGGTTAAGGTGCTGGACTATGTGAAGGTCATGAGTTTGAATTGCAGGACCACAAAGCTGCCACTGCTTAGCCCTTATCTGTTCAGGTGTATAAATGAGATAATTGTAGGTCACTCTGGATAGAGGGATCTGATAAATTGCTGTAAATGGATGAAAGACAGAAGAAGGAAATGAGTGTGAGAGAGAAAGAACATGAGCTGGTAGTTCAGGGTTCGATGTAGTCATGGCAATGCAGAAGAGGGCAGAGCCAGTCTCATGACAGATGGAGCATGTGTCCAAGGTTTCCATGGAAACCCAGAGTGGCCTGGCAGAGGGGGATTCTGGTTGGGGTTGTCACAGTGACCAAAGAGAAGAGGGTTTTATAGGGTCATAAAATGTAAAATTGAAACATCAATGTTTGGCCATTTGGGAGCTGAAAAAGAGTCGACTCTTATAGGCGAGTCGACTCACTTGGACTGATTCATCAACAAAGAAACAGGATTTTCCAGTTTTTGTAATATAATCTTGGACATAGAACATGTTTTTTTAAATTTTTTTTTTAATGGCTAAGGGAAAAAAATTTAAAACGAATACGCAGGGAATCAGAGAGAGATCACTGCCTGAAGCCATGCGTCACTGTGGGATTAACGTCTCTTTCACACACACTCTTCTCTTTGTGTATTCCTCTTTTTTGCCATCTCTTGAGTAAGCAGAACCTCACTAAGTGACCTCAATTGAAAAGCTTTTAGTGTTTTAGCGAGTAAGTGCGCTCAAAACTGCATAATGTGTAATTTAGCACCATTTAAACTCGGACGATTCCTGTCAGTGCGCCGCAATGCTTTTCTCTCAGGGAGACAGATCTGTCCCAAAGAAGTGCTATATAATTAATAATAAACACTGTGTGTGTGTGTGTGTGTGTGTGTGTGTGTGTGTGTGTGTGTGTTGCAATAAAATCCAGAGAGATGTGCTGGTGTGATGAAGTTACTGTCACCAAGATGATTGTTTTTCCTGTAACCGCACGTCCCCACAACGTACCAAGTGTTGGAGTTTTTAATGTAGTGAAGAACATCATGTTTATCTGTTTATAGTTATATGTAATGTTTTGGAACATCACTGAAGCATGTTCCTTCCTGTTGTGTCTTCCGTTACAGCAGCTCTAAACAGTCTTTCCCTCAGCAGTCTCTCTTTATTCTCTCTCTCTATCAGCTCTAAACAGTCTTTCCCTCAGCAGTCTCTCTTTATTCTCTCTCTCTATCAGCTCTAAACAGTCTTTCCCTCAGCAGTCTCTCTTTATTCTCTCTCTCTATCAGCTCTAAACAGTCTTTCCCTCAGCAGTCTCTCTTTATTCTCTCTCTCTATCAGCTCTAAACAGTCTTTCCCTCAGCAGTCTCTCTTTATTCTCTCTCTCTATCAGCTCTAAACAGTCTTTCCCTCAGCAGTCTCTCTTTATTCTCTCTTTAGATTAATAAGAGAAAAAATGAATCAGAGTTTGTTCCACATGTTACTGAGAAACACACAGAAGTGTAAACTCCTCTGTCCTGAAGATGTGGAGAACTTCAAGGTCCAGCTTCATCTCTGACTGACACACACACACACACACTCTGATGCACAGCACTGATACTGGAGACTCCTTACATACATCTCACACACACACACACACTCTGATGCACAGCACTGATACACACACACACAGATACACACTGATGCACAGCACTGATACTGGAGACTCCTTACACACACACATTCTGATGCACAGCACTGATACACACACACACAGATACACAGCACTGATACTGGAGACTCCTTACACACATGTTAAAATGCTAGTCTCCTTACAGAATACATGAATTAGCTGTTACTATAGAAACGGCTAACGTTTTTGAAGGAGTGCAGCTGATCTGTGGCTGGAAGTGGGAGTGGTTATTACTTTACTAGTGGGCGTGGTTAACTGGTGTTTATCTGGAAGTGGGAGTGTGTTATTGGTTGTGTGTGTGTATCCAGCAGGCAGGTATTGTAATGAAATGTCTCTGGAGGATTAAGACATCATTTCAGCAACAAAGTAGAATAGTGTAGAACGGATGGGTGTGTGTGTGCGTGCATGTGTGTGTGTTTAGTGAATTCAGCATGTTGTATTTCACCTTCTGTTTCGTTTTTGTCCCCTAATACACAGACATCAGACCAACTGCACAAAGACAGATTGCATTGTAAATGTAAATTAAAGTGGAATCATCACAAAACACACCTCGGTTCTCCTGACTCTCACACTAATAAATCATCCCGAGATATTTATCTGTTTTCACTGATTCACAGCGGCTCGGAGAACTCTCTGTGGTGAGGATGGAACTTCGGGAAGCCGAGATTAAAACCTCTCTTTATGGTTTCTGCTTTGTTTCATGAAAATGATGTCGACTTCAATGAAACTGCAAGAAAGCTGCACAAAGCACAACTTCACACTCCGGACGTTTATTTATTTAATTTATTTTAGACACACATGGTACTGAAATAACCCCACTGCATGTTTTTTGTATCCACTTAATCGTAACAAACCAGGGGTTTGTGGAATTGTGTAGTTTTTCTTCTCATGCTGCAGATTCAAAACATTATTTAGATCATCCTGAGGGTGATGAATGCAGTAGAGTAGTGATGTGTTGTTCAAGAGCGATATGTTCATTTTGAATGACTCCGTAATGTGACTCTGGAACACAATCAATGCATTCATTTCAAACGAATCCTTAATATGATTTGGTAAAATCGAGTTGTCTTGGAGAGCCATTTGTTCATTTGGAACGACTCCTTAATATGACTCATGAACAGTGAGTCATGTCAGGGAGCGATTTGTTCATTTTGAATGACTCCTTAATGTGACTGGGGAATGGCGAGTCGTCTCGGGGAGCGTTTTGTTTATTTCGAACATATCCTTAATATGACCCGGAAACAGCGAGTCGTCCCGGGAGCAAAAAGTTCATTTTGAACAAATCCTTAATATAACTCTGAAACATTTTGAACGACTCCTTAATATGACTCAGGAACAGCGAGTTGTCTCTGGGAGCCATTCATTCATTTTGAACGACACCTTAATATGACTCTGAAACAAGTCGTCTCAGAGAGCTATTTGTTCATTTTGTATTGACCGTGTCTGCGCAACATCTTTTAGGTTTTGTACAGGAAACATTTATTAGTTCATCTCCCGAGTCTATCATTCATCACGTGACAGCCTCATAGGCTTCGGCTATGCAATCTGTGACGGAAACAGACATGATTACCTCTCCCGAGTGTTCGAGTCTTTTGTTTGTTCATCATGTGATCAGTTCCTGGACAGGTATCTTACAGTCAGTAATACTAATGTAATGTATAATTATCATAAAATTATCAAAAGACGTGAATATTTTCTGAAAAATAGAGTTCTGTTCTTGTTCTTGTCAATCTGGTTTTGGCTATGGTTGATTTATAGTTTTGTCTTTTTCTAAACGTGATCGTTTGTCAGTAGACCTGTCCAGGTAATTGGCTATTAACATGTAACATTGGAAGTATATTCTGCTGAAATGAATGAAATGACTCGAAAAAAGATGAGTTCATTTTGCTGAACGAGATTCAAAGTTCAGTCAGTAAAATGATCCGAACTGCCCATGACTACAGCGGAGCTCCTCCTTCAGTACAGTCTCCACCTCAGAAACAGAAACCAAACACACTGACTACACCGTGTGTATTTCCACGACTAGAACCTTTTCTAGAAGCCAGGACCTTTTTGGTTTCCACCGGAGGAACCAGGTCTGAGGTTTTTTTTTGTCGTTCTTGTAGAGTGTTTGTTGATTAGCGCACTAGCAGTGTTGTGAAGAATTCAGGACTTTCTATACACTTTGAGAAGCTCAATTATTTGTTAATTAATGATAATCATTCCACATCTGACATTTCAGATCTTTCCAGAACATTTTAGATCACACCTTGATTTATATTTTTCATCTTCTTTGATAGGTTGAGGCGTCAGCAGAACCCGAGTCTGTTCGGGAAAATGAGGACGTCCTCGTCCTCGTCACGGTTCTGCCCCGATGACCCCGAGCGCCCGGCCAGCGACCCTGACGATGAGGAGGAAGAGCTGCAGATTCAGATCCCGTGATCCCCATCCCATGATATATGAACCATGACCTTTAACCTGTCAGGATCACACAGGACGGGTTCTGATGTGGAGCCGTGTCTGTGAGACACAGGGATGGTTCCTCTGTGGTTCCTGTGCAGACAGAGGAGCTGGAGGAGGAAGTGACATCAGCATCAAACACATTTCACACGCGTCATCTTCGGTTATTAATTCTTCTTCCGCTGAGCCGTGCTCTCGGACCCTCGGAGTTCTTTGACGCCGGGCAACGCTGTAAGCTCCAGTACTCTACAGGTGTGAGGGTGGAGTAGGTGGAGCTTGTAAGTGTTGGTTTCACTGAACATGAAAAACACCCAAGAATCTTCAGGATTTGATTTGTCTTTTGATTTGTCTTTTTAATATAAAGAGAGATACATTTAGGGTTAATCAGATTCCGTTTAGATTGTCAGACGTTTGCCCAATCAGCACTCCACATCATATCAAGCTCCGCCTACACGCCCTTGTTTATCAACTGTAGGTAACTGTTACTGTACTGTCCCAGTGTAAAAGTGATATAATTACACACTTCATCAGCTTCCTGTACCACTTTTTTTATTCTTTTTATACTACTTGGTAAAGAATGCGGTGTCGTGTCGTCGGTTCTGTGTGACGTTTTCTCCAGGTTAACACTCCTCTCCATCGTGATTGCCGTGTGTGTGTGTGTGTGTGTGTGTGTGTGTGTGTGTGTGTGTGTGTGTGTGTGTGCGCGCGCGCTCTGTTTTGGTGTTAGAGCTCTGACACACGTACCTTGCTTTAGGATTTGGGGGCGTGTCCTTCAGCCCTCTGTAGGTGACAGAACAGAAAGCGAGCCGTCTGATTGGCTGTTCAGATCATGTATCCTAAATATAGTCCTGATTTTGTGTTAATTACAAATTGAGTCGTTAGTTTTTCCCTTTAAGGTGTGTGTGTTCATGCTCCAGTGGGATTCTTGAACAGTGCTTCAGGCTTTTTGTTACCCTTTCAGTGGACTCTCTAGACTCCGCCCTGCTTGAGATTGACCGCGCTTTCCAAGTGTGTAAATTTGTCATCTCCATGCGATCGCATCATATCATGTGCTGTGACATTTTATTATTCTCACACACAGTGATGAGGTGATCAGTACTCAGATCAGTACTCATTAGATCAGATCAGTACTTGGATCAGTACTCAGATCAGTACTCATTAGATCAGATCAGTACTCAGATCAGTACTCATTAGATCAGATCAGTACTTAGATCAGTACTCAGATTAGATCAGTACTCAGATCAGTACTCATTAGATCAGATCAGTACTCAGATCAGATCAGTGATCAGATCAGTACTCAGATCAGATTAGATCAGTACTCAGATCAGTACTCATTAGATCAGATCAGTACTCAGATCAAAGTAGTACTTGGATCAGATTAGATCAGTAATCAGATCAGTACTCAAATTGGATCCGTGATCAGATTAGATCAGTGATCAGATCAGTACTCAGATCAGTAATCAGATCAGTACTCATTAGATCAGATCAGTACTCCGTTCAAAGTAGTACTTGGATCAGATTAGATTAGTACTCGGATTAGATCAGTGATCAGATCAGTACTCGTATTAGATTAGATCAGTACTCGGATTATATCAGTGATCAGATCAGTACTCGTATTAGATTAGATCAGTACTCAGATTAAATCAGTGATCAGATCAGTACTCAGATTATATCAGTGATCAGATCAGTACTCAGATTATATCAGTGATCAGATCAGTACTCAGCCCCGGTTGGTGTTGAGTTCTTTAGCGAGGTCCTGGTGTCACGGCTCTGACCTCGATCTCGGCTCCGTCCTGCTTTTATTGTTTAAGCCATAAATCGATTCTCCTCCTGGACAAACATCAACCACCAACAATGAGGACCAATACAGACTTACAGACTTCTTTTCTTCAGCCAGATGTTTTTACTCGTCCTTCTGATAAATATTTATATATTTTTTTGTTACATGAATTGTTCTGTATTACGTTTTTTGTATTTAGCATTATAAATATTAAGTGTGTATAAACACAGACTGTGTGTGTTATTGAGACTGAGCTCTCTATCTGTTCGTGAGAGAGAGAGAGTGTGAGTGTGTGTGTATTAGAGAGAGTGAGTGACCAGGTGTTCATTCAGTTCCACTTCCTGTTTAAAGGGGTTGGGGTTAGGGTTTAGGTGTTAAGGTTAGGGTTTAGATCAAATTTATTAAAAACATGTAATATGGGAAATTAAACCACTGCACAGATGTGAGAGCATTTCGAACCTCATGCTGAATCCTGGTGTGTGTTGCTGACTTGCTGGAGGTGTGTGTGTGTGTGTGTGTGTGTGCGTGTGCGTGCTGATCATCATGCTGACTCAGGTGTGTTAAACCCCATATGCTGTTCAGTGCTGGACTCCTGCAGTAAACACAGCAGTAACACCACCACCCTGAACACACACTCTCTTTTGTGTGTGTGTGTGTGTGTGTGTGTGTGAGTGAGTGTGTGTGTGAGAGAGAGCTGTAATGGTGTGTCATGGTGAGGTGGACGTGAGCAAACGGCGTTAACGTTTCAGCAGGAGACGAGAACACTGTAGAGTTCTGCACAAAACTCTTTAATCTGCCTTTTACATCTAAGATTTAAACATTTACACACACCATCATCATCATCACTACAGTAATGTAAAGGATTTGGGTCTTAGCTTCAGATGACTGATCTCAGGACAAAGGTTTTCATTGTGGTTTAAACTGCATGACTTTAGAACATTAACATAAACTTTATAAATAAGGAGATGTGTTTTATTTGTAATTAGAGGTCAGGATTTGTTCCTAATTAATCACCACAACTTCTGGGTTTCAGTTCAGCAGCATGTTTGTGGTGTTTGGGTTTAATGTCCTGTCCATATAGTAATGATGACACACACACACACACACACACACACACACGCGCGCAGTGTTACACTGTGACAGAATTTAATAAGTCGTAGTGTCGGTTATTCACACTGACTTTTATCTCCAGCACAACAAAAACAAAAGTCCTGAGAGCTCCTGTAATTACACACACACACACTCTCTGTTGTTCTTGTTCTCTCTCTCTCTCTCTCTCTCTCTCATTCTGTCTCTCTCTCTCTCGCTCGCTCGCTCTCTCATTCTCGCTCTCTCTCTCTGTCCCTCTTGCTCTCCGATGTAGATGATAATGACACATGTGGAGGTGAAACTGGAGCCACAGATGAGGAACAGATCTTTTACTGGCTCATCATTTCATCCCTACAGTAAATTAAAGGTGCAGAAGAAAAAGCTCAGAATGAAGAGCAGAGCAAAAGAGAGGAGAAATCCATCAGAAAAAACTTAAATCTAACAATTCTCAGTAGTTTTACTGTAAAAATCTATTTTATATTTGTGTACTTTTTATCTCCTTACTTTATTATTATTATTTATTCCTATATATTTTGTTCACTTTTGCTTGGCCACACCCACTAATCACCTGTTGTGTGTGTGTGTGTGTGTGTGTGTGTGTGTGTGCGCGCGCGCGCACCATTTTCCTCTCATGGAGCAGGTCTGTTAATCATCACACTGATGTTCCATTGCATGCTGTCCCACGCTGATGATGTCATCACAGCTGGACCTGGGTGAAATCCAGATGCTGTGCTTGTGCATCTACACATACACACACATTTACTTTATTTAAAACTAAGTTTAGAAGCTAAAGCAACAAATAAAAGCAGCTGAACTGTTGCTGGCAGTTACAAAAGTATTGGCACCCCTCATAGGAATAACTGTGCATGAGTCCATTACACCGCTCGCTACTTCACCAGGACACTGCGCTAATGTTTGTAAAAGCTTTATTAAACGCTACCTCACTAGCAGTTTGCTCACTAAGTTCACTTACAAGACAGCTAACGCTATAATGCTAGCTGTCTACCGTCTGTAATTAAAAGCAAATGTCAATAAGCTAGCATTAGCCTCTCTGCTCACAGATGTGTGAGAGAGAGCGTGAGCGCTGAGGCTTTAACTAAAGTTCTCTTCTCTCTCTTCATGACTTAGCCCACTTTAACGCTAGCAGACATCTTAAGTGAGAGAATGCAGAGAAGTGGGTGGATTTTTTTAATGCCTCCAAGAGAGCGATAATTAGAGCTGCAGTCATTATGGAGAAGGAAAAGTGGAAGTTTTACAGCGTTTCGGAGTTCATTAGGAAATCCGCACTAACCAGCGCTCTGCAAATGGATGCTAATGGACACGCGATCGGAGACTAAAAGCCAGAGAGAGAGGGTTGGACATCGGAGGCTACTCATCTGCTGACGTGATGATGGAGTTCGATGATGTTTGCTCTTGCTCTCACTAATCTGAGAGGAAAATAAAGTTTAAGTCCAGATCCGTTTCTAATCAGAACCACAAGCCATCCCTCGAGTCGCCCAGGTTCTTTAGAAATCGGATTATTTCATCACTGATGTCTGAATCCACTTCACATCTCACGCCTTTCCTTCTCAACTCATCCAATACACTCCACCCTGAAACCACAACAGGAAGTGACATCATCCAGACCACAAGCAGATCACAAGAAGAATTTTTCTTTTTTAAAGGGAATTTTATTTATGATTTTGTGATATTTTTTGACGAGAATTTGTGATATTTTTTGACGAAATTTTTTTTTTAACTAATTTATTGTATAAAATAAAAAGTCTGTTAAGGTCCATTATCTAAGACTTCTCAAAATTCCTCCAGGATCTTCATCCAGGATTTGTTTTTTTTTTCTCGTAAACACAGAGTGATGGTTAAACTTGTGGAGTTAGATTTAGTGTTAGCATTATAGTGTCATCAGGTTCAGGAGCATTATATAACACACTAAACACATGATGATGATGATGATGTATGAGGACGAGCTCAGACGCAGCTGCTTTTCTTCACGCCAAGCTCTTCTGACTGCTAAGTTGTCATATTAGCATGTTAGCAAGGACGTGTCTATAAAGTGACTGACAGCATGACGATTTAAACATAAACACAGGGAAGAGTTTCTGGAAGAGTTTTAACACCTCATCATCATCATCATCATCATCATCATTTCAGCCACATGATCCTTTCCTCCCGAGGTCATGACTTAAAACATTGAGTTCATATGGAAAAAAATTCCAAGAAAGTAAATCTCTGACGTCTCTAATCTCTAACGTAAGTCTTCAACATCCTCGTGGAAAACTCAACACTGTTACTCGTGAAGAGCAAAATGCAGAGAAACCTGGTGGCAAGAAAAAAGATCGCCGCATCGTTTCCGTGTTTTTCAATCCAGCGCTGAAATGATAGAACCATGTGGTGTCGCTCGTCTCTGTTAGCGCACGTGCACTAGTGTTTCTGCGACGCTCTGCAACGCTCCACATTCTTTGTGATGGATTCAGACACTATTAAAGCAATTAAGTTTCAGTTCATCTCTGGAGAAATAATAATAAAAATAAAAACATGACCAGGAAAACCAGGAAGAGTTTCTTAATAATGTCTGTGGAAGTGTAGCTATGATGAAACCTCTGTTTGCTAAAGGAAATGCTAACAAAATTGAAGCTAAAAAATGCATATCATTTAATCAGTCTGTCAGAGACAAAATAATTAAAACCTGCTCCTAAATTTCCTCCTCACGTGTCAGTCGTGATCCGACGTTCCTGTGTCCGCGTGCCGTAAACAAGTAATTTAGATATTAGCCGTAAGCTACATAAACGCGGTTATAGAATCACATCAGAGACACGCGTCTCTGGAAATGTCTGTTCGCGCACTGTCTGTGAAACACGGGACGCTTGCTAATTTACAGAGCTTCTCGTTATGGGCTGAGGTCCGGGTGCGAGGGAGAGGATCCGTGTCTGTGTTTACGGCTAATTTACACTTTAAACGAGACGCCGCACTAATGAAGCTGAGAGACGAGACGGAGAGCCGGGAGTTTGTGTTTAATATTACTGACCGTTTACTTTTACTGCCCGCTTTCATCACGGCTCTTTAAGGAATAGCAGTAGCAATGAAAGGAGGAAATATCACCGTTCCTGAGTTTTAACCTGAGGAAATGTTCATTAGAAGGTTTATGGGTTGCTGAAGGACTGTAAATGTCGAGAGACGTGATGGAGAAATTCCTGATTTCATCATATTTATGTCAATAAACATCACAGAAACGAGACGCTCTGCTCTCCGAACAGCGCTGCTATATCCATCTGGGGAAAGACTACTAATGAAGACATCTCTCTGAGTGTTAATGAACTCAACACTGAATAATACAAGATAATGAGAAGGAATACACACTCTGAGTGTGTGTGAGTGTGTGTGTGTG
>NC_080719.1:1090000-1092500 GCF_019097595.1 Hemibagrus wyckioides
AGACTCCTTACACACATCACACACACACACACACACACACACACACACTGATACACAACGCTGACACTGGAGACTCCTTACACACATCATACACACACACACACACTGATACACACAGACACCATACACACACACACACACACACACTGATACACAACGCTGACACTGGAGACTCCTTACACACACACACACACACACACACTAATACACAACGCTGACACTGAAGACTCCTTACACACACACACACACACACACACTGATACACAACACTGACACTGGAGACTCCTTACACACACACACACACACACACACTGATACACAACACTGACACTGGAGACTCCTTACACACACACACACACATCACACACACACACACACTGATACACAACGCTGACACTGGAGACTCCTTACACACACACACACACACACACACTAATACACAACGCTGACACTGAAGACTCCTTACACACACACACACACACACACACACACAGCACTGACATTGAAGACTCATTACACACACACACACACACACAGATACACAACGCTGACACTGGAGACTCCTTACACACACACACACACACACACACACTGATACACAACACTGACACTGGAGACTCCTTACACACACACACACACACACACACACACACACAGCACTGACACTGAAGACTCATTACACACACACACACACACACACAGATACACAACGCTGACACTGGAGACTCCTTACACACACACACACACACACACACACTGATACACAACACTGACACTGGAGACTCCTTACACACACACACACACACACACACACTGATACACAACACTGACACTGGAGACTCCTTACACACACACACACACACACACACACACTGATACACAACACTGACACTGGAGACTCCTTACACACACACACACACACACACACTGATACACAACACTGACACTGGAGACTCCTTACACACACACACACACACACACACTGATACACAACACTGACACTGGAGACTCCTTACACACACACACACACACACACACACACACACACACACACTGATACACAACGCTGACACTGGAGACTCCTTACACACACACACACACACACACACACACTGATACACAACGCTGACACTGGAGACTCCTTACACACACACACACACACTAATACACAACGCTGACACTGAAGACTCCTTACACACACACACACACACTGATACACAACGCTGACACTGGAGACTCCTTACACACACACACACACACACACACACACACTGATACACAACACTGATACTGGAGACTCCTTACACACACACACACACACACACACTGATACACAACACTGACACTGGAGACTCCTTACACACACACACACACACTGATACACAACACTGACACTGGAGACTCCTTACACACACACACACACACACATCACACACACACACACACACTGATACACAACGCTGACACTGGAGACTCCTTACACACACACACACACACACACACACTAATACACAACGCTGACACTGAAGACTCCTTACACACACACACACACACTGATACACAACGGTGACACTGGAGACTCCTTACACACACCATACACACACACACACACACACACACTGATACACAACGCTGACACTGGAGACTTCTTACACACACACACACACACACACACACACTGATACACAACGCTGACACTGGAGACTCCTTACACACACCATACACACACACACACACACACACTGATACACAACGCTGACACTGGAGACTTCTTACACACACCATACACACACACACCATACACACAGACACCATACACACACACACACACACACACCATACACACAGACACCATACACACACACACACACACACTGATACACAACGCTGACACTGGAGACTCCTTACACACATCACACACACACACCATACACACACACACACACACACACTGATACACAACGCTGACACTGGAGACTCCTTACACACATCACACACACACACACACACTGATACACAACGCTGACACTGGAGACTCCTTACACACACACACACACACACACACACACACTGATACACAACACTGACACTGGAGACTCCTTACACACACACACACACACACACACACTGATACACAACGCTGACACTGGAGACTCCTTACACACATCACACACACACACACACACTGATACACAACACTGACACTGAAGACTCCTTACACACATCACACACACACACACACACACACACACACACTGATACACAACGCTGACACTGGAGACTCCTTACACACATCATACACACACACACACACTGATACACACAGACACCATACACACACACACACACACACACACACTGATACACAACGCTGACACTGGAGACTCCTTACACACACACACACACACACACACACACACTGATACACAACACTGATACTGGAGACTCCTTACACACACACACACACACACACACACACTGATACACAACACTGACACTG
>NC_080719.1:1097500-1122500 GCF_019097595.1 Hemibagrus wyckioides
CACACACACACACACACTAATACACAACGCTGACACTGAAGACTCCTTACACACACACACACACACTGATACACAACGGTGACACTGGAGACTCCTTACACACACCATACACACACACACACACACACACACTGATACACAACGCTGACACTGGAGACTTCTTACACACACACACACACACACACTGATACACAACGCTGACACTGGAGACTCCTTACACACACCATACACACACACACACACACACACTGATACACAACGCTGACACTGGAGACTTCTTACACACACCATACACACACACACCATACACACAGACACCATACACACACACACACACACACACCATACACACAGACACCATACACACACACACACACTGATACACAACGCTGACACTGGAGACTCCTTACACACATCACACACACACACACACACTGATACACAACGCTGACACTGGAGACTCCTTACACACATCACACACACACACACACACTGATACACACAGACACCATACACACACACACACACACACACACTGATACACAACGCTGACACTGGAGACTCCTTACACACACACACACACACACAGATACACAACGCTGACACTGGAGACTCCTTACACACACACACACACACACACACACTGATACACAACGCTGACACTGGAGACTCCTTACACACACACACACACACTGATACACACAGACACCATACACACACACACACACTGATACACAACGCTGACACTGAAGACTCCTTACACACATCACACACACACACACACACACACACACACACACACTGATACACAACGCTGACACTGGAGACTCCTTACACACATCATACACACACACACACACTGATACACACAGACACCATACACACACACACACACACACACTGATACACAACGCTGACACTGGAGACTCCTTACACACACACACACACACACACACACTGATACACAACGCTGACACTGGAGACTCCTTACACACACACACACACACACACACACTAATACACAACGCTGACACTGAAGACTCCTTACACACACACACACACACACACACTGATACACAACACTGACACTGGAGACTCCTTACACACACACACACACACACACACACTGATACACAACACTGACACTGGAGACTCCTTACACACACACACACACATCACACACACACACACACTGATACACAACGCTGACACTGGAGACTCCTTACACACACACACACACACACACACTAATACACAACGCTGACACTGAAGACTCCTTACACACACACACACACACACACACACACACAGCACTGACACTGAAGACTCATTACACACACACACACACACACAGATACACAACGCTGACACTGGAGACTCCTTACACACACACACACACACACACACACACTGATACACAACACTGACACTGGAGACTCCTTACACACACACACACACACACACACACACACACACAGCACTGACACTGAAGACTCATTACACACACACACACACACACACAGATACACAACGCTGACACTGGAGACTCCTTACACACACACACACACACACACACACTGATACACAACACTGACACTGGAGACTCCTTACACACACACACACACACACACACACTGATACACAACACTGACACTGGAGACTCCTTACACACACACACACACACACACACACTGATACACAACACTGACACTGGAGACTCCTTACACACACACACACACACACACACTGACACAACACTGACACTGGAGACTCCTTATACACACACACACACACACACACTGATACACAACACTGACACTGGAGACTCCTTACACACACACACACACACACACACACACACACACACTGATACACAACGCTGACACTGGAGACTCCTTACACACACACACACACACACTGATACACAACGCTGACACTGGAGACTCCTTACACACACACACACACACACTAATACACAACGCTGACACTGAAGACTCCTTACACACACACACACACACTGATACACAACGCTGACACTGGAGACTCCTTACACACACACACACACACACACACACACACTGATACACAACACTGATACTGGAGACTCCTTACACACACACACACACACACACTGATACACAACACTGACACTGGAGACTCCTTACACACACACACACACACTGATACACAACACTGACACTGGAGACTCCTTACACACACACACACACACACATCACACACACACACACACACTGATACACAACGCTGACACTGGAGACTCCTTACACACACACACACACACACACACACACACTAATACACAACGCTGACACTGAAGACTCCTTACACACACACACACACACTGATACACAACGGTGACACTGGAGACTCCTTACACACACCATACACACACACACACACACACACACACTGATACACAACGCTGACACTGGAGACTTCTTACACACACACACACACACTGATACACAACGCTGACACTGGAGACTCCTTACACACACACACACACACACACACACACACTAATACACAACGCTGACACTGAAGACTCCTTACACACACACACACACACTAATACACAACGCTGACACTGGAGACTCCTTACACACACCATACACACACACACACACACACACACTGATACACAACGCTGACACTGGAGACTCCTTACACACACCATACACACACACACACACACACACTGATACACAACGCTGACACTGGAGACTTCTTACACACACCATACACACACACACCATACACACAGACACCATACACACACACACACACACACCATACACACAGACACCATACACACACACACACACACACTGATACACAACGCTGACACTGGAGACTCCTTACACACATCACACACACACACCATACACACACACACACACACACACTGATACACAACGCTGACACTGGAGACTCCTTACACACATCACACACACACACACACACTGATACACAACGCTGACACTGGAGACTCCTTACACACACACACACACACACACACACACACTGATACACAACACTGACACTGGAGACTCCTTACACACACACACACACACACACACACTGATACACAACGCTGACACTGGAGACTCCTTACACACATCACACACACACACACACACTGATACACAACACTGACACTGAAGACTCCTTACACACATCACACACACACACACACACACACACACACACTGATACACAACGCTGACACTGGAGACTCCTTACACACATCATACACACACACACACACTGATACACACAGACACCATACACACACACACACACACACACACACACACTGATACACAACGCTGACACTGGAGACTCCTTACACACACACACACACACACACACACACACACTGATACACAACACTGATACTGGAGACTCCTTACACACACACACACACACACACACACACTGATACACAACACTGACACTGGAGACTCCTTACACACACACACACACACACACACACTGATACACAACGCTGACACTGGAGACTCCTTACACACACACATCACACACACACACACACACTGATACACAACGCTGACACTGGAGACTCCTTACACACACACACACACACACACACACTGATACACAACGCTGACACTGGAGACTCCTTACACACACACACACACACTAATACACAACGCTGACACTGGAGACTCCTTACACACACCATACACACACACACACACACACACACTGATACACAACGCTGACACTGGAGACTTCTTACACACACACACACACACACACACACACTGATACACAACGCTGACACTGGAGACTCCTTACACACACCATACACACACACACACACACACACTGATACACAACGCTGACACTGGAGACTTCTTACACACACCATACACACACACACCATACACACAGACACCATACACACACACACACACACCATACACACAGACACCATACACACACACACACACACACTGATACACAACGCTGACACTGGAGACTCCTTACACACATCACACACACACACCATACACACACACACACACACACTGATACACAACGCTGACACTGGAGACTCCTTACACACATCACACACACACACACACACTGATACACACAGACACCATACACACACACACACACACACTGATACACAACGCTGACACTGGAGACTCCTTACACACACACACACACACACACACTGATACACAACGCTGACACTGGAGACTCCTTACACACACACACACACACACACACACTGATACACAACGCTGACACTGGAGACTCCTTACACACATCACACACACACACACACACTGATACACACAGACACCATACACACACACACACACACACACTGATACACAACGCTGACACTGAAGACTCCTTACACACATCACACACACACACACACACACACACACACTGATACACAACGCTGACACTGGAGACTCCTTACACACATCATACACACACACACACACTGATACACACAGACACCATACACACACACACACACACACACACACTGATACACAACGCTGACACTGGAGACTCCTTACACACATCACACACACACACACACACTGATACACAACGCTGACAATGGAGACTCCTTACACACACACACACACACACTGATACACAACGCTGACACTGAAGACTCCTTACACACACACACACACACACACACACACACACACTGATACACAATGCTGACACTGGAGACTCCTTACACACACACACACACACACACACACACACACACACTGATACACAACGCTGACACTGGAGACTCCTTACACACATCACACACACACACACACACTGATACACAACGCTGACAATGGAGACTCCTTACACACACACACACTGATACACAACGCTGACACTGAAGACTCCTTACACACACACACACACACACACACACACTGATACACAATGCTGACACTGGAGACTCCTTACACACACACACACACACACACACACACACACACACACTGATACACAACGCTGACACTGGAGATTCCTTACACACACCATACACACACACACTGATACACAACGCTGACACTGAAGACTCCTGACACACACACACACACACACACACACACACACACTGATACACAACGCTGACACTGGAGATTCCTTACACACACCATACACACACACACTGATACACAACGCTGACACTGGAGACTCCTTACACACACACACACACACACACACTGATACACAACGCTGACACTGGAGACTCCTTACACACACACACACACACACACACACACACTGATACACAACGCTGACACTGGAGACTCCTTACACACACACACACACACTGATACACAACGCTGACACTGGAGACTCCTTACACACACACACACACACACACACACACACTGATACACAACGCTGACACTGGAGACTCCTTACACACACCATACACACACACACACACACACACCATACACACAGACACCATACACACACACACACTGATACACAACGCTGACACTGGAGACTCCTTAAACACATCATACACACACACACCATACACACACACACCATACACACACACACTGATACACAACGATGACACTGGAGACTCCTTACACACATCACACACACACACACACACTGATACACAACGCTGACACTGGAGACTCCTTACACACACACACACACACACACACACTGATACACAACGCTGACACTGGAGACTCCTTACACACATCACACACACACACACACACACACACACACTGATACACAACGCTGACACTGGAGACTCCTTACACACATCACACACACACACACACACACACACTGATACACAATGCTGACACTGGAGACTCCTTACACACACACACACACACACACACACACACTGATACACAACGCTGACACTGGAGACTCCTTACACACACACACACACACACACACTGATACACAACGCTGACACTGGAGACTCCTTACACACACACACACACACACACACACACTGATACACAACGCTGACACTGGAGACTCCTTACATCATACACAAACACTAATAAATAAAACTTCAGGTCATTTATCAGTCAGGTGTAGTTCTTTTTAATCATTTTTTTTATTATTGTCCTCTGTATAAGCCTCTGGTGAGTGAGCTGTTGCTATAGAAACAGTAACTGACAGGCAGGAAGATCTGATGATGGAGCTCAGGATGATTGTATACACTTTTAATTTTACTGACCTCCATCTGTCACAGACACGGGTCAACTAAAGCGTTTAACAATGATAATAATAATAATACTACTACTACTACTAATAATAATAATAATAATAGCCAGCTGTAAAGCTCTTCAGATAGATTGGATTACAGCAAAACACTTTGGTGATTAGTGGCGTCCAGGTTGTGGTTGCCATGGAGACAGTAGCGTTTAGAAAGGGTGATGGCCCACAGCATTAAAACAAAATGAGCTCTGAATATCCGGAATATGAAGGCAATTATTTCCGAGCCGCAGGGCTCAGCTGGGCAGCAGACACGGCAAGAGGATCCTACACACTCGCTAACACAGATACGTTTCACAACGAGAGGAACACAGTCAGGAGGTCAGGGAGTCCCGAGTTAAACACACAACAAATAAATACGCTATTATATAAAAGATTTATTTATTTGTTTGTTTCTTTATTTATTTGTTTGTTTGTTTATTTAAAGCTATATTTTTAGAGATTCTGATCTAGTTTGTGGTATTCCAGAAAGTTCCATGTTACTCTGGTGTACAGAACCGAGCCATGGAGTGTCCTGGTCATTTTACACATGAATCTGTTACATACTTTAATACACACGCTAACCAAACCTATACACACGGAGGGAAGGGGGGGTGGGATATATTAGGCAGCAAGTGAACGTTTTGTCCCCAAAGTTGATGTTAGAAGCAGGAAAAATGGACAAGTGTAAGGATTTGAGCGAGTTTGATGAAGGGCCAAATTGTGATGGCTAGACCACTGGATCAGAGCATCTCCAAAACTGCAGCTCTTGTGGGGTGTTCCCGGTCTGCAGTGGTCAGTATCTATCAAAAGTGGTCCAATGAAGGAACAGTGGTCAACCGGAGACAGGGTCATGGGCGGTCAAGGATCACTGATGCACGTGGGGAGAGAAGGCTGGCCCGTGTGATCCGATCCAACAGATGAGCTACTGTTGCTCAAATTGCTGAAGAAGTTAATGCTGGTTCTGATAAAAAGGGGTCAGAATACACAGTGCAGGACGGGTCAGGGCTATTGTGACCAACACAAGATTAGGCAGGTGGTCATAATGTTATGGCTAATCAGTGTAATATGTTGTTGTTTTGCTTTAATTCAGTTGCACTGTACAGATCTTCCTCAACTGAGAATGAAATGGGTTTTTTTCCTGCAACCCGAGACATCCTCCCGTTTTCTATTTATTATTCCTCTTCAATTCAGCCCTGAAGACATGAGTGGGCCCTGTGTCGATCCTTGTGGTTTTAACCTTCATATGAAACACATAAACATGTCGGCTTCGTCCACATCCACCATCTACATTTTCAGGCAACTCGAGGTCTTTTTCCTGAGCATTAAATCCCGTGCTTCAGGAGCGGCTCACGCTGGAGTTAGTCCTCGCTGAGACGTGGCTCTCACCTCCTGCTGCATTACATCAGTACAGAGCAGTAACGTGGGAGAGGTCTGAGGTCGGCTGTTAGATTTGCGGACGGCCTCGAGTGCACCGTAAATACTTACGAGCTCCACATTACTGGAAATGCAGTGTACGAGCACAGAGCCGTAGATCTCCACATCAGCTCTCTGAGGGAAGCTTACGAGCTCAGCTGCTCTTTCTGTTTCCTTCCAGCGATGGAATTTTAAATGTTTTGGTTTTTTAAAGTGAATCTCGGACGTTTAAGATGAATAATTAAAATGAAGCTAACGAAACAGAATGCCCAGAGCTGCAGCAGCTTACCTTCTCCAGCTCCTTTTGTGTTCAGCAGGAATTCAGGAGAGGACTTGATGACGAACAGCTCATGAATCTCAGCTGTCAGGGTTCCCAGGGTCTATTAGCACCAGCAGGCATCATACAGAGAGAAAAAAATCGATGTGTGATTTAATGCTAAAGGTCGTTTGTAAGGCTAAAAGGTTCTTTGTGCAAATGATACTGCTTGGGTTTTTTAGGATTTGATATTTTTCTCTATTTTGAATGGCTTTGGTCTAAGAAAGATTGAATAATAATAATAATAATAATAATAATAATAATAATAATAATTATTATTATTATTATTATTATTATTATTATTATCATCATCATCAAGTATATTATTAAGTATTAAACATAATAATTATTGTTATTATAATTATTATTAATCAAGTATAATATAATTATTGATTAATTATTAAACATAATAATAATAATTATTATTATTATTATTATTATTACTACAGTATATACTCATATGTGTGATGTTTAACTCTCTACAAACCTGATTTGTAGGCGGAGCTACATATGAGCTCAGTTTGTGATATCATTAAAAAAATAAAAACTCAGTACGTTGATGTGTGTGTGTAACGTCCCGTCAGACGTAGGAGTATTAGAATCCATTCGCGGATGATGTAAAGATCTTGGTCGAGGTCACGGAAAAAACAGGGTCAAAACCAGAAAGCTATGAAGAAACAGTCAAAACCAAAACGCTAGTCCAGAAAACGAAGTCAGAAGAAAACAAGCAGGGTCATACACGAGGAAACTAGACAATAGATAAATCAAGGCTTGGCAGGTAACACTAAGGAAACAATGCTTCGCAATGAGACTGAGATAGCGTGCTGCTTTTATATGTCACTGAACCGGAAGTGAGCAGAAACAGTTAATATTCGGGCGATGGCTCCCTCTGGTGTTCAGGCCTCGTGACAGAACCCCCCGTCTAAGAACACCTCCAGGTGTTCGACGTCGAGGGCGTCCCCTCGGGTGAGGAGCGGGTCTGTGGGGAAAGTTCAGGTGGAATTCGTCTATGAGAGCGGGGTCCAGGATGTCGTTTGCATGGACCCAGCAGCGCTCCTCCGGGCCATATCCCTCCCAGTCCACCAAGTATTGGAGGCGGCGGCCCTGACGACGTGAGTTAAGGATGGTGTGAACCCGATAGGCGAGGGAACCGTCAATGTCCAGGGGAGGGGGAGACTCATGGGCAGTGGGGCCCACGGTCTGTGGCTCGTGATAGGGCTTGAGCAGAGATACATGAAAAGTGGGTGCGAGGCGGTAAGAGGCAGGCAGCTCTAGGCGAAACAAGACGGGATTAACCTGGCGAATAATTTTGAAAGGACCGAAGAACCTGGGGCTGAGCTTACGACAGGGCAGCTTGAGTTTCAGGTTGCGTGTGGATAACCAAACCTTTTGACCCACTTGGTAGGTAGGATGGGGTTGGCGTCGCCGGTTGGCTTGAATTACTTGCCTACGTATAGCCCGTTGAAGGCGAACATGGGCTCGTTCCCAGATCTCCTGGCTTCGCCTGGACCATTCGTCAACCGCGGGGACGTCTGAGGGCTCCCCAGACCACGGGAACAAAGGTGGTTGATAGCCAAAAACACATTGGAATGGTGTCAGCCCCGTAGAGGAATGGGTTAGGGAGTTCTGAGCATATTCGGCCCATGGGAGGAATTCACTCCATCGGTGCTGTTCCTTGCTGCAGTAAGCCCTCAAGAACCTTCCTAGTTCTTGATTCAGACATTCGGCTTGCCCGTTAGATTGGGGGTGGTATCCTTAGCTCAGACTGACTTTGATTTTCAGCTGCTTACAGAACTCCTGCCAGACCCTGGAGGTAAACTGCGGCCCCCGGTCCGATACTATGTCTTCAGGGAGCCCAAAATTCCGGAATACGTTGTGAAAAATGGCTAAGGCGGTTTCCATAGATGTAGGTAATCCCTTCATGGGGACCAATTTGCATGCCTTGGAAAACCGGTCAATGATGACCATGATGGTCGTGAAGCCCTGTGAGTCAGGGAGGTCAGTGAGAAAGTCTATAGAGATGTGAGACCAGGGACGGCGTGGGACGGGTAGCGGCTCCAACAGACCTTCAGGCAGATGGCGCTCAGTTCGAGACTGGGCACAGATGGAGCATGAGCATACAAACTTTTCCACATCCTGGTGAAGAGAAGGCCACCAAAAGGTTTGACGCAGCAATTGGGCCGTACGATGGATGCCTGGGTGGCCGGAGCTGGGGCATTCATGCGTCCACCTGATCAGTCTTAGACGGAACGTGGTGGGAACATAACGTTTGGAGGGTGGACAATTTGGGGGAGGAGCCTCGGATGTGTAAGCCCTTTCAATTTCTCCTATGAAATCCCAACGAATGGGGGCTACTAAAACAGATGGTGGGAGGATATTATTAGGGTGTGAGGGTGACTCGCTGACCTCATGAATTCTGGAGAGGGCATCTGCTTTCCCGTTCTTTGTGCCGGGACGATAGGTGACCGTGAACTTGAACCGTGAGAAAAATAATGCCCACCTGGCTTGGCGTGGATTAAGGCGCTTTGCTTCTCGGAGGTACGCAAGGTTACGGTGATCTGTGAGAATGAGGAACGGGTGAGCTGCCCCCTCCAACCAATGTCTCCATTCTTCCAGGGCCACCTTCATAGCTAGAAGTTCCTTGTTGCCCATGTCGTAATTCAATTCCGCCGGTGTTAGTTTTCGAGAGTAGAAGGCACATGGATGTAGTTTGCCGGACTCTGGCTGGCGTTGAGAGAGTACTGCTCCCACCCCGCTGTTCGAGGCGTCCACCTCTACTGTAAAAGGTAAGTCAGGTCGTGGGTGTGGGAGTATAGGGGCGGAGGAGAAGCTGTGCTTAAGCTTATCGAAGGCTGTTCGGGCTTGATCAGTCGACTTTAGTTTCTGTGGTTTACCCTTTAACAATGAGGTTAGAGGACTGGCTATGGTGCTATAGTTCCGAATGAAACGGCGATAAAAGTTAGCAAACCCCAGGAATCGCTGGAGGCCTTTAACATTGGTGGGCTCAGGCCAGGACATGATCGCGGACACTTTGGACTGGTCCATCTCCACCCCCTTTTGAGAGATCACGTAACCAAGAAACATGATGGAGGAACGGTGGAACTCACACTTTTCCAACTTCACGAAGAGGTTATGGGTTGCCAGGCGGTGGAGGACTGCTCGAACGTGGGAAACATGTTGTTTCAAGTCTGATGAGTAGATCAAAATGTCGTCAATGTAGGCTATTACGTGGCTGTGGAGCATGTCCCTGAATATTTCATTTATCATGAATTGAAACACCGCCGGGGCGTTAGTGAGTCCGTAAGGCATGACTAGGTACTCGTAGTGTCCATTAGTGGTGTGGAAAGCAGTCTTCCATTCGTCTCCTTCTCTTATCCTGATCAGGTTGTAGGCACTGCGTAGATCGAGTTTAGTGAATACTTTGGCCCCTTGTAGCTGTTCAAGGGTGGCTGGAACTAAGGGGAGAGGATAAGGGTAAGGCACGGTGATAGCGTTCAAACTGCGATAGTCAATGCATGGACGGAGCCCTCCATCCTTCTTTTCCACAAAGAAGAAGCCCGCCGCCGCCGGAGATGTAGAGGGCCGTATATAACCTGCTGCAAGGGCCTCTTCGATGTAGTCCTCCATAGCCTTTTTTTCCGGGATGGAGAGAGGGTAAACTCGGTTCTTAGGTGGTACGGCATTGGGGAGGAGTTCTATGGTGCAGTCCCATGGTCTGTGTGGTGGGAGCCTGGTTGCCTTTTCCTTACTAAAAACTTCACGTAGGTCGTAGTATTCAGGAGGGAGCAAAGTGGGACTGGACGAAGCTGGGCTTTCAATAGAAGTAGCGAGGCATGGACGAGGAGTGTGATTCAAAAAACAGTTCTTTATGCAGAAAGGGGCCCATCTTCAGAGGTCACCGTCCTCCCAGGAAATGTCTGGGTCGTGAAGCTGTAGCCATGGAAGGCCCAGCACTATGGGGTTGGATGGGGAAGAGATGACAAAGAAAGATAAACGTTCATGATGGAATAATCCGAGTTGGAGGTCAATAGGTTGGGTTTGCTGAGAAATGAGACCCCCTCCGATGGGCTGATCGTCGATGGCGGTCACTCTGAGCGGGGGTATGCATGGGACTGTGGGGATGTGAAGATCACGCACCAGCGTCTCGTCCATGAGGTTGACCGCCGAGCCTGAGTCAATTAATGCTGTGACAAAAAACTGAGAATGAGCAAGGAGAAGATATGCCGGAAGAGAAACTTTGGATAAGCGTACTATGTTTTCTACCTGTGGCGTAGATGATTTTTCAGGACATCGGAGCACTCTATGACCGGGTTTCCCACAGTAGAAGCAGAGGTTGAGTTTAGTACGCCGTTCACGCTCCTCCGCTGTGACTCGTGCCCTTCCCAGTTGCATGGGTTCAGAATGATCCTCTGTGTACGGTCGCACTTCCATTTTATAACGCGGCAGGGGGCGTGAGGTGGTGGCTGTAGGTCGGTGTTGGCGACGCAGGTTATCCAGACTGATGGCAGTGGAAATGTATTGGGACAACGTGACGTTCGTGTCGCGGCATGCCATTTCTGCTTGTAAATCTGGGTTGAGCCCCTCGCGGAAAACCGCCATGAGAGCAGTAGCATTCCATCCCGACTGAGCTGCCAACGTGCGGAATTTTATAGCGTAATCTGCGGCTGTGTCCCCCCCCTGGCGTAATTCCAGCAGCTGAACGGAAACATCCTTGCCGCCCGCCGGGTATTCAAACACTTCCTTAATTAAATTAGCGAAATAATCCGCGGATGATTTAACTTGGGGGTCGGAGTCCCAAACTGCTGCTGCCCAATCTAGCGCTCTACCGGTTAGCAGGGATAATATAAACGCGCACCTGGTTCTTTCATCGTGGTATGCCTCAGGTTGGTGAGCGAAATAGTTATCGCACTGACGAAGAAAACCCCGGCAACGATCGGCGGATCCGTCAATGCTGCCTGATCCAGTGGCTGCTGCTGGAGCTGTTGGTTAGCTGCTTTCAGTGCGTCGACCTCCGCCTGGTAAGCTTGAATAAGGACTCGCTGTCACCATAGCGCCGCTTGCATATCCGCTGGACTCATCTCAGGCGAAGCATTCTGTAACGTCCCGTCAGATGTAGGAGTATTAGAATCCATTCGCGGATGATGTAAAGGGCCAAAGGCTAAGATCTTGGTCGAGGTCACGGAAAAACAGGGTCAAAACCAGAAAGCTATGAAGAAACAGTCAAAACCAAAATGCTAGTCCAGAAAACGAAGTCAGAAGAAAACAAGCAGGGTCATACACGAGGAAACTAGACAATAGATAAATCAAGGCTTGGCAGGTAACACTAAGGAAACAATGCTTCGCAATGAGACTGAGATAGCGTGCTGCTTTTATATGTCACTGAACCGGAAGTGAGCAGAAACAGTTAATATTCGGGCGATGGCTCCCTCTGGTGTTCAGGCCTCGTGACAGTGTGAACTTAATCTGTTTGCGTTACATCATGTGCCTTGCATTTGTTAATAGGGTTAAAAAAATCCCCAAACATTTTCCTTTTTCTCAGTACATTTATAAAGACCTGATTTGGGGGCGGGGCTATGCATATCCCTGATCAGCTTGTGATGTCACAGAATAAAGTTCACACATCCATTTGGCCCAATCACATCAGATATGCAGATTATTATATGATGCCTGCAAACATTTAGCTGAGCGTCTTGCATTCTAAGCTGCATAGCTGGCTAGCTTTTATTTAGCGGTTGTCATGGTAATGGACAGGTTTGCAATGCTGAAACGTGTGAGAAATGTGAGCTGGTGTGAGCTAACGAATAAACTTGCTTGTGATCTGAGGTGATTAGTGAGGGCAGGAGAACATGTAGGTGTTTCTGAATTTGCATATTCATGAATATTCATAAAGTCTGGCTTTTTTAATGAGGGTGAAGGTGCAGCAATGTTTATCGCTGATTTTTATTTGTTGTTTAGGAATGGAAGCATGTTAAACAGGTGACTGAGTGAAGATGTGGTCTGATCACTTCAGTGTCCAGAGCATTAAAACATAAGTGCATCTCAGAACCGCCGATAAAAACCTTAAACCATGTACCTAGCTGCTCTGTTCAGTCAGGAGGAAAACCTCAAAGTGAACACTGAGATGAAAAATAAATAGAATTTCTCTTTCTGCATGACAGAAGAACAGAAATAAATTCACACAGATGTTTATTTCATAGCTAAATCCCTGAGCGCTCACTTTAATCTGAACGTCGTGATTCTCCTCCTTGGTGAAGGAGCAGGAGAGGAACATGGTGAGGCTGCAGCGGGCAGAGGCTTTATTGGAATTGATTTTGTTTTGTGTGTGTGTGTGTGTGTGTGTGTGTGAGAGAGAGAGAGAGAGAGATTCTATTTTTTTTATCTCAATGCTTCACTTAATCCTTCATTCTATGTTTCCTGGATGTTCTAAAAAGAGTTAGAAACATGACCCTCATCACAGACACACTTAACTTCTGACTCTTTGTCTTTACACAGGTATTTTTAATCTGTCCATTACATCTCTACACACACACACACACACACACAGTATGACGTGAAGTGAAATGCTTTTCTGACTGTCCGTGAGAAATAGAATTTAATCGGGTAGGAAAGGGGAAAAAATATGTCCTTAAATACAATAACACAATCTAGACCTGTTGTGTATTTGTTGTGAATTGTGTGTAGAAAGTGATTTCTTTTATTCTTTTCACTTTTCTAAGAGTTTCTATAAAACCAGCAAACAAATCTCATTATTTCAAATCTTATTGTAGACATCTGTATTAGAAATTATTGTATGTATTTGACAATCCAGTTTGATCAGTTTAACGATTCGAAACAAAATGTAGAAACGAAAATATAAAACTGACTTCAAGATTATTTTTATACATTTTCTGTAGGTTTGGGAAGTGGGGGGGACAGAGAGAGAGAGAGAGAGAGAGAGAGAGAGAGAGAGAGAGATGGGGAGGGAGAGAGAGAGAGATAGAGATGGGGAGGGGGAGAGAGAGAGAGAGAGAGATAGAGATGGGGAGAGAGAGAGAGTGAGAGAGAGAGAGAGATGGGGAGGGGGAGAGAGAGAGAGAGAGAGAGAGAGAGATGGGGAGGGGGAGAGAGAGAGAGAGAGAGAGAGAGAGAGATGGGGAGAGAGAGAGAGAGATTTCAGTATAAAATGGATGTTGATTAACAGATGTACAGGAAGTCATTAAGAATCAGTTCATTCTTTACTTCAACAAGAAGACTATAAACACAGAGAAATAAATAAAAACAGTGTAATACAAATTTAACACAATAAGTTATGTATTCTTATTACAACTTTTGTTTGTTTGTTTGTTTGTTTGTTTGTTTATAGCAGTGGTTATCTAGTCTGTTTAAAGCTCCATGTTAACGCTGCTCTGGAAATGGAAGTCGGATCGATTTCCTGTTTTTTTTTTTCTTGTTCTTAATCATTGACACACTTTATGTTCATCCTTTTGAACACAGGAAATACAATGCGACTCATCCATCACGCCCCTGTAGGCCCCGCCCATTTCCTGGAATGGTGGTGTGGCTTGAAGTTGAGCGTCTTCAGCGGCTGATAAATGGAAGTGTTAAAGAAGCTGATGATGAAACGGTACTGAAACACCGCTGTAGAGAGATACGGAGTCCTGGACGAGTCTGACGCAACCTGAAGGAAGCTTTTCACGGCTAGTTGTGAGGCAGCGTAGATGTCACAGTGTCACAGAGTTCAACACAGAAGTTAGATTTAAAATTTATTTTAAATAAATTTTATTTTTAACTTTTTATTAGTGCTGCAGTCTCTCCTGCGCTGTGAGTGGATTGTGTGAGAGTTCTGCGTTCTGATTGGTCAGAAGGAGTTGATGAATTCTCTATAACAGCGGCTCTGGCAGTAGCGCAGCTGCACGTCACGGCGTGATAAACATTAATACACTGCCGTTTCCATAGGAACCGCTGACTGCCATGGACGTGTAGAGCGGACGGTCCACTGGAAGGAGTCTCCAGTGTCAGATTTACTTCAGAGCGCTTTATTCAGATGGAAAAGTGGATTTGTTGAAACTTCCAAAGTGTAATAAAAGTTGTGTGGATTTAAACGCTGGATAAAGTGAAATCTTCATAAAGACGACAAACGCTGCAAAGAAACAAACTGATTATTTTTTTCTTGCTTTATCATCATTCCCCAGTCTCCAGCACAATACAGAACAAAGATACACCGAGGATCTGTGCCTGCTTCTGTGTGTGTGCGTGTGTGTGTTGCATGCTGTTGTTAATCTATCCTTTATTTCCCTCTCCATCCCTCCATCCTACATCTCCCTCAGGGCGAGCTAATGAACTCATCCTGTCTCACACACTCAATCGTACATCTTCATCTCTCTTTTGGGCTCTGTGTGTGTGTGTGTGTGTGTGAGAGAGTGAGAGAGTGAGAGAGAGAGAGAGAGAGAGAGAGACTCCCCCCTCAGGCAGGTTGGTGTTTAGAAGCCGTTTGTTCATATTAATTATCTCCAGCATGTGGTGTGTAGAGTGAAGCCCAGTGCTGCTCATCACGAGGACTGACGTCACCACACAGGAACCCAGATCACCAGCTGACCAGATCACCAGCTGACCAGATCACCAGTTCACCAGATCAGCAGGTGAGACAGCAAGCGTCAGGACCGCAGTATTCCCTCAGCTCATGTTACTGGGATACGAGTGCTGGGTGTGTGATTAATAACCACAAACACCTGAACCACCGGAGAGACCACTGAACTCAGCATCACAGCGTCTCAGGTTACGGCTCGGCCGCCAGCCAGGGAACTGCTGATGGGCTTTTCATCAAAAAAACTCTCCTATAGTCTCACAGTTCTGAAATCTGACGCTGCTCCAAGTGCTGCTGCTGCTCCGTTTCACTAAAGTCCACAATAATTTGTTGTTTATTTAAAGCTAATAATCTGATGTGGATGAAAAAAATGAAACTTATAGTGATTTATTATTTCTGGAACAGAGCAAGAGCTTTAATTTTGGGAAATAATAATAATAATAATAATAATAATAATAATAATAATAATAATAAACATAATACTAGTAATAATAATAATAACAATAATGTTTTATTTACATCAGCTCTGGGACACTGTACATCTTGAGCTAAAGGACGTCAGTGAGAACACGATTAAACAATAACAAACAAACAAAAGCAGATCAGTACAAGAGACAAGGACGAGACGAGCTCAGAGACAGAGACAAAGACAAACAGGAGCAAACAAATCAATATTTCACCTGTTAGGAGAAGAGATGAAGAAATAAATGGGTTTTTAACTCTGTATTCCTCCTGTTTTTATCGTGTCCATGTTGATGATTGAGCGTCTTTATCATGTTCCACTCCACAGTGGAGGTTAATGTGAAGCTCAGATGAGATTAGACACTTAGGACTTTAACTTCTGTTTAAGGATCTCCAACAGAAGGAAAAACACACGCATAAAACACACTGACTCACTTTAGATCAGACCCGTTTTAGATCAGACCCATTTTAGATCTGACCCGTTCTAGATCTGACCTGTTTTAGATCTGACCCGTTTTAGATCTGACCCGTTCTAGATCTGACCCGTTTTAGATCAGACCCGTTTTAGATCAGATCCGTTCTAGATCTGACCCGTTTTAGATCTGACCCGTTTTAGATCTGACCCGTTGTAGATCTGACCTGTTTTAGATCAGACCCGTTTTAGATCAGACCCGTTTTAGATCAGACCTGTTCTAGATCTGACCCGTTTTAGATCTGATCCATTTTAGATCAGACCCGTTTTAGATCAGACCTGTTCTAGATCTGACCTGTTTTACATCTGACCCATTTTAGATCTGACCTGTTTTAGATCTGACCCGTTTTACATCAGACCCGTTCTAGATCAGACCCGTTTTAGATCAGACCCGTTTTAGATCAGACCCGTTTTAGATCAGACCCATTCTAGATCTGACCCGTTTTAGATCTGACCTGTTTTAGATCTGACCCGTTGTAGATCTGACCCGTTCTAGATCTGACCCGTTTTAGATCTGACCCGTTTTAGATCTGACCCGTTTTAGATCAGACCCGTTCTAGATCTGACCCGTTTTAGATCTGACCCGTTGTAGATCTGACCCGTTCTAGATCTGACCCGTTTTAGATCTGACCCATTTTAGATCTGACCCGTTTTAGATCAGACCCGTTCTAGATCTGACCCGTTTTAGATCAGACCCGTTCTAGATCTGACCCGTTTTAGATCAGACCCGTTTTAGATCAGACCCATTCTAGATCTGACCCGTTTTAGATCTGACCCGTTTTAGATCTGACCCGTTGTAGATCTGACCCGTTCTAGATCTGACCCGTTTTAGATCTGACCCGTTTTAGATCAGACCCGTTTTAGATCAGACCCGTTCTAGATCTGACCCGTTTTAGATCTGACCTGTTTTAGATCTGACCCGTTTTAGATCAGACCCGTTCTAGATCTGACCCGTTTTAGATCTGACCAGTTGTAGATCTGACCCGTTTTAGATCAGACCCGTTCTAGATCTGACCCGTTTTAGATCTGACCCGTTTTAGATCAGACCTGTTCTAGATCTGACCCATTTTAGATCTGACCCGTTAGATCAGACCTGTTCTAGATCTGACCTGTTTTAGATCTGACCCGTTTTAGATCAGACCCGTTTTAGATCAGACACGTTTTAGATCTGACCCATTTTAGATCTGACCCGTTTTAGATCAGACCCGTTTTAGATCAGACCTGTTCTAGATCTGACCTGTTTTAGATCTGACCTGTTTTAGATCTGAACCGTTTTAGATCAGACCTGTTCTAGATCTGACCTGTTTTAGATCTGACCCATTTTAGATCAGACCCGTTTTAGATCAGACCTGTTCTAGATCTGACCTGTTTGAGATCAGATTCGTTTTAAATCAGGCCCATTTTAGATCAGACCTGTTTGAGATTAGACCCATTTTAGATCAGACTCACAACCAGAACATCATTTGTTTCCTTAATCCAACAAATGAAGCGAAATTCTGTGGTCTGGATGATGATCTATGCAATAAGTGATCTAGCAGAGTGATGGAGGAGCAGAAGTGTGGTGTAGTGAAGAGGTCAGAATCAGAGAGAGTGAGACAGATGGAAGGATGAAGGAGATCAGAGAGATGACAGGGAACGAGGGATTTAAAGGTCAGGAGTCTGTAGTGAATTGTTGATGCTGAAGGTAACAGTGGAGGTGATGATGTGAGGAGCAGTGAGGAGGGAGAACTTCTGAGGGGTGAAGGAAGGGTTTGTAGTCTGCTTAAAGAATACACAAGCTTAATAGAAGCAACTACACACACACACACACAGATTAAAACTCATCTGCATACACACACACACACACACACACAGATTAAAACTCATCTGCATACACACACACACACACACACACACAGATTAAAACTCATCTGCATACACACACACACACACACACACACACAGATTAAAACTCATCTGCATACACACACACACACACACACACACACAGATTAAAACTCATCTGCATACACACACACACACACACACACAGATTAAAACTCATCTGCATACACACACACACACACACACACACACACACAGATTAAAACTCATCTGCATACACACACACACACACACACACAGATTAAAACTCATCTGCATACACACACACACACACACAGATTAAAACTCATCTGCATACACACACACAGATTAAAACTCATCTGCATACACACACACACACACACAGATTAAAACTCATCTGCATACACACACACACACACAGATTAAAACTCATCTGCATACACACACACACACACACACAGATTAAAACTCATCTGCATACACACACACACAGATTAAAACTCATCTGCATACACACACACACACACAGATTAAAACTCATCTGCATACACACACACACACACACACAGATTAAAACTCATCTGCATACACACACACACACACAGATTAAAACTCATCTGCATACACACACACACACACACACAGATTAAAACTCATCTGCATACACACACACACAGATTAAAACTCATCTGCATACACACACACACACATTAAAACTCATCTGCATACACACACACACACATTAAAACTCATCTGCATACACACACACACACACACACAGATTAAAACTCATCTGCATACACACACACACAGATTAAAACTCATCTGCATACACACACACACACACACACAGATTAAAACTCATCTGCATACACACACACACACACACACAGATTAAAACTTATCTGCATACACACACACACACACACACACACAGATTAAAACTCATCTGCATACACACACACACAGATTAAAACTCATCTGCATACACACACACACACAGATTAAAACTCATCTGCATACACACACACACACACACACACACAGATTAAAACTCATCTGCATACACACACACACACACACACTCACACACAGATTAAAACTCATCTGCATACACACACACACACACACAGATCTCTCATCTGCATACACACACACACACAGATCTCTCATCTGCATACACACACACACACACACACACCTCTAGCTGCTGAGCCTAGAAAGTCTTCAGGAGTGTGTAAAGCCTGGAGAGAGAGTGTTTTATTATCTCACACAAAATGTTTTAAAAAAATTTTTCCTTCTGTCTCCGAACTCTCTCCCACCCCCGGCTGTGTTGTTTATGAAGGAGACAGAGACTAAAGCTTTATTTTGTATCCTGAGATCTGTGTGTGTGTGTGTGTGTGTGTGTGTATGCAGATGAGAGATCTGTGTGTGTGTGTGTATGCAGATGAGAGACCTGTGTGTGTGTGTGTGTGTGTGTGTGTATGCAGATGAGAGATCTGTGTGTGTGTGTATGCAGATGAGAGATCTGTGTGTGTGTGTGTGTGTGTGTGTATGCAGATGAGAGATCTGTGTGTGTGTGTGTGTATGCAGATGAGAGATCTGTGTGTGTGTGTGTGTGTGTATGCAGATGAGAGATCTGTGTGTGTGTGTGTATGCAGATGAGAGATCTGTGTGTGTGTGTGTGTGTATGCAGATGAGAGATCTCTGTGTGTGTGTGTGTGTGTGTATGCAGATGAGTTTTAATCTGTGTGTGTGTGTGTGTGTGTGTATGCAGATGAGTTTTAATCTGTGTGTGTGTGTATGCAGATGAGTTTTAATCTGTGTGTGTGTGTGTGTGTGTGTGTGTATGCAGATGAGTTTTAATCTGTGTGTGTGTGTGTGTGTGTGTGTGTATGCAGATGAGTTTTAATCTGTCTGTGTGTGTGTGTGTGTGTGTGTGTATGCAGATGAGTTTTAATCTGTGTGTGTGTGTATGCAGATGAGTTTTAATCTGTGTGTGTGTGTGTGTGTGTGTGTATGCAGATGAGTTTTAATCTGTCTGTGTGTGTGTGTGTATGCAGATGAGTTTTAATCTGTGTGTGTGTGTGTGTGTGTGTGTATGCAGATGAGTTTTAATCTGTCTGTGTGTGTGTGTGTATGCAGATGAGTTTTAATCTGTGTGTGTGTGTGTGTATGCAGATGAGTTTTAATCTGTGTGTGTGTGTGTATGCAGATGAGTTTTAATCTGTGTGTGTGTGTGTGTGTGTGTGTATGCAGATGAGTTTTAATCTGTGTGTGTGTGTGTGTATGCAGATGAGTTTTAATCTGTGTGTGTGTGTGTGTGTGTGTGTGTATGCAGATGAGTTTTAATCTGTGTGTGTGTGTGTGTGTGTATGCAGATGAGTTTTAATCTGTGTGTGTGTGTGTGTATGCAGATGAGTTTTAATCTGTGTGTGTGTGTGTGTGTGTGTGTGTGTGTGTGTGTGTATGCAGATGAGTTTTAATCTGTCTCTGTGTGTGTGTGTGTGTGTGTGTGTATGCAGATGAGTTTTAATCTGTGTGTGTGTGTGTGTATGCAGATGAGTTTTAATCTGTGTGTGTGTGTGTGTGTGTGTATGCAGATGAGTTTTAATCTGTGTGTGTGTGTGTATGCAGATGAGTTTTAATCTGTGTGTGTGTGTGTGTGTGTGTGTGTGTGTATGCAGATGAGTTTTAATCTGTGTGTGTGTGTGTGTGTGTGTGTGTATGCAGATGAGTTTTAATCTGTGTGTGAGTGTGTGTGTGTGTGTGTGTGTATGCAGATGAGTTTTAATCTGTGTGTGTGTGTGTGTATGCAGATGAGTTTTAATCTGTGTGTGTGTGTGTGTGTGTGTGTGTGTATGCAGATGAGTTTTAATCTGTGTGTGTGTATGCAGATGAGTTTTCATCTGTGTGTGTGTGTGTGTATGCAGATGAGTTTTAATCTGTGTGTGTGTGTGTATGCAGATGAGTTTTAATCTGTGTGTGTGTGTGTGTGTGTATGCAGATGAGTTTTAATCTGTGTGTGTGTGTGTGTGTGTGTGTGTGTATGCAGATGAGTTTTAATCTGTGTGTGTATGTGTGTGTGTGTGTGTATGCAGATGAGTTTTAATCTGTGTGTGTGTGTGTGTGTGTGTGTGTATGCAGATGAGTTTTAATCTGTGTGTGTGTGTGTGTGTGTGTGTATGCAGATGAGTTTTAATCTGTGTGTGTGTGTGTGTGTGTGTGTATGCAGATGAGTTTTAATCTGTGTGTGTGTGTGTGTGTGTGTGTGTATGCAGATGAGTTTTAATCTGTGTGTGTGTGTGTGTGTATGCAGATGAGTTTTAATCTGTGTGTGTGTGTGTGTGTATGCAGATGAGTTTTAATCTGTGTGTGTGTGTGTGTGTGTGTATGCAGATGAGTTTTAATCTGTGTGTGTGTGTGTGTGTATGCAGATGAGTTTTAATCTGTGTGTGTGTGTGTGTGTGTGTGTGTATGCAGATGAGTTTTAATCTGTGTGTGTGTGTGTGTGTGTGTGTGTATGCAGATGAGTTTTAATCTGTGTGTGTGTGTGTGTGTGTATGCAGATGAGTTTTAATCTGTCTGTGTGTGTGTGTGTGTGTGTGTGTGTGTGTGTGTATGCAGATGAGTTTTAATCTGTGTGTGTGTGTGTGTGTGTGTGTGTATGCAGATGAGTTTTAATCTGTGTGTGTGTGTGTGTATGCAGATGAGTTTTAATCTGTGTGTGAGTGTGTGTGTGTGTGTGTGTGTATGCAGATGAGTTTTAATCTGTGTGTGTGTGTGTGTGTGTGTGTATGCAGATGAGTTTTAATCTGTGTGTGTGTGTGTGTATGCAGATGAGTTTTAATCTGTGTGTGTGTGTGTGTGTGTGTATGCAGATGAGTTTTAATCTGTGTGTGTGTGTGTGTATGCAGATGAGTTTTAATCTGTGTGTGTGTGTGTGTATGCAGATGAGTTTTAATCTGTGTGTGAGTGTGTGTGTGTGTGTGTGTGTATGCAGATGAGTTTTAATCTGTGTGTGTGTGTGTGTATGCAGATGAGTTTTAATCTGTGTGTGTGTGTATGCAGATGAGTTTTAATCTGTGTGTGTGTGTGTGTGTATGCAGATGAGTTTTAATCTGTGTGTGTGTGTGTGTGTGTGTGTGTGTGTGTATGCAGATGAGTTTTAATCTGTGTGTGTGTGTGTGTATGCAGATGAGTTTTAATCTGTGTGTGTGTGTGTGTGTATGCAGATGAGTTTTAATCTGTCTGTGTGTGTGTGTGTGTGTGTGTGTGTGTGTGTATGCAGATGAGTTTTAATCTGTGTGTGTGTGTGTGTATGCAGATGAGTTTTAATCTGTGTGTGTGTGTGTATGCAGATGAGTTTTAATCTGTGTGTGTGTGTGTATGCAGATGAGTTTTAATCTGTGTGTGTGTGTGTATGCAGATGAGTTTTAATCTGTGTGTGTGTGTGTGTGTGTGTGTGTATGCAGATGAGTTTTAATCTGTGTGTGTGTGTATGCAGATGAGTTTTAATCTGTGTGTGTGTGTGTGTGTGTGTGTGTGTATGCAGATGAGTTTTAATCTGTGTGTGTGTGTGTGTGTGTGTATGCAGATGAGTTTTAATCTGTGTGTGTGTGTGTGTGTGTGTATGCAGATGAGTTTTAATCTGTGTGTGTGTGTGTGTATGCAGATGAGTTTTAATCTGTGTGTGTGTGTGTATGCAGATGAGTTTTAATCTGTGTGTGTGTATGCAGATGAGTTTTAATCTGTGTGTGTGTGTGTGTGTGTGTATGCAGATGAGTTTTAATCTGTGTGTGTGTGTGTGTATGCAGATGAGTTTTAATCTGTGTGTGTGTGTGTGTATGCAGATGAGTTTTAATCTGTGTGTGTGTGTGTGTATGCAGATGAGTTTTAATCTGTGTGAGTGTGTGTGTGTGTGAGTGTGTGTGTGTGTGTGTGTGTGTGTGTGTGTGTATGCAGATGAGTTTTAATCTGTGTGTGTGTGTGTATGCAGATGAGTTTTAATCTGTGTGTGAGTGTGTGTGTATGCAGATGAGTTTTAATCTGTGTGTGAGTGTGTGTGTGTGTGTGTGTATGCAGATGAGTTTTAATCTGTGTGTGTGTGTGTGTGTATGCAGATGAGTTTTAATCTGTGTGAGTGTGTGTGTGTGTGTGTGTGTATGCAGATGAGTTTTAATCTGTGTGTGTGTGTGTGTATGCAGATGAGTTTTAATCTGTGTGTGTGTGTGTGTGTGTGTATGCAGATGAGTTTTAATCTGTGTGTGAGCGTGTGTGTGTGTGTGTGTGTGTGTGTATGCAGATGAGTTTTAATCTGTGTGTGAGTGTGTGTGTGTGTGTGTGTGTGTGTGTATGCAGATGAGTTTTAATCTGTGTGTGTGTGTGTGTATGCAGATGAGTTTTAATCTGTGTGTGTGTGTGTGTGTGTGTGTGTATGCAGATGAGTTTTAATCTGTGTGTGTGTGTGTGTATGCAGATGAGTTTTAATCTGTGTGTGTGTGTGTGTATGCAGATGAGTTTTAATCTGTGTGTGTGTGTATGCAGATGAGTTTTAATCTGTGTGTGAGTGTGTGTGTGTGTGTGTGTGTGTGTATGCAGATAAGTTTTAATCTGTGTGTGTGTGTGTGTGTGTGTGTGTATGCAGATG